>NC_090805.1:18654913-18964913 GCF_036512215.1 Solanum lycopersicum
AATGACAGAGTTCTAATCTGAGCACGTTTACCGAAAAATTGAACAAAGTCAAGTTTTGGTAAAAATTTAAAAGTTAAAAAGCCTAATGACACAAACTAAATATGAAAGCCTCAATGCTAGACGCTAATTCACCAAAAAATTTAACTTTAATTGGTAAATTTACCAATTAATAAAATATAAGTTAGTAATAATAAACTACCAATAAAGTTTATCGGAGTTGGTAATAGTTACTGTTCAACTAAAGATTCATATGTAATATTACCAACTAATATTTAATATGTTGATAAATTTTACCAATGGATTAGTAATCGGTTGGTATATTACCAACTATTTTAATGATGTTAGGAATTTACTAACTACACTCTTTATTCATCGGTAAATTTCAATTAATTTGATAATAGTTGACAAGTTTACCAACAAATTACATTTCATTACTAATTTACCAACACATTTATATTTGATTTGTAAATTTAGAAACACAATCTTGTCGTTGATAAATGTTTGGTTAGTAATTCATTGCTAATATGTTAATAAATTATATAAACAATTTTTGTCATATTTACAAACTGATATATACTTCATTGGTAACATTACCAACAAAAGATGTCTATTAGTGATATTTCTGTTGGTAATCCATTGATAGAAGGTGCTAAATTTGGCGTCATTTTTTCCCAACGTATTTATCAACTAAAATACTTAGTTAGTAAGATTTATCTTGGTAATCTGTTTGAATTTCATTGTTAAGTTTTAAAATATTATTCGGTTAGAAATATGTTGTTAATTTGCTAGTAGAATACTAACCAACTTAAGTTAGTAAAATTTGTTGGCAATTTGAGGTTTTTTTTGTAGTGCCATCTTTTCGATCAAAACAATACAAATTAATTTTTACGGTAAATGTTATTATTGTTTTTCGTATAATAATGATATATGATAAGTAGTGGAAAGAAAATGAAGGCATAATGGATGTAAATTTTTGATACTATCCGAATAAAAAGGGAATAAATATTTTGCATGAATGTGCAATCATCGCACGCTACCAGAGCCGGTGAAAGAGGGAAGGCACAATGGATAAGGATTAAGAGGTGAGGGTGATAGTTTACTAATGATGGTTGCACAATGCCGCCAGCGAAAGAGGACCGGTTTCCATGGGTGGGTGAGTTTCTTTTTTAAAAAAACTTTTTAATTTTTTTAGTTAGTTAAATAGATTTAAATACTTATTTTTAAAAATTCACTTTTTAAATAAATTTTTGAAATTAAATACCACATGCCATCATTTAATTAATCAGTTTTCTATGTCATTGGCATGTCACAATGAGTGTATTACACACATCTCATATTTTTAGCTGATTGTAAAAAAATGTTCGATAGGTATTAATTTTAAGGGGTATAGGTATTCAATAGGTACAAATCTTAGTTGATATGTGTTAGCGAAATTTGAGGACAAGTTTAAGGAGTCTTGGATGACTTAAGCCTTTATAAAATTCAGATATATATAAGTTGATGTAACACCTCTCAATGTCCTTCAATTTGATATGTCTTTTTCTTTCTTTCTTTTGTGTTTCTTTTTAAAAAAATTTCTCATTATTAAATTAATTGGGATACATATAAAAAAACCAAGTCAATCTTAATAGCTCTTAATTACAACTCTAAAATAGATCTTTTCCTCCCTCCCATATAGATTATTGCTGAGTTATTGTTATTTTGTTAGAGTTTTTGTTTTTAATATAATATAAATAAATAAAGGATATTAAATATATAAGATATAATAAATTAAGTGTTTTTAGTTGTATCATTGTAGTAATTTAATATTCAAGTTGTGGACGGTTCAAATTCAAACGAACTTTGAAATCATCCAACGTCTTTTTTAAAGAAGAGAAGACTTGAAAAATTAAAAAGTTCATAGTTTAGAAATGTGATGAAATCCCTTCATTCATAGTCAACAAATGGTACTAGGAACATGTGGTACTGTGCCTTATTATTAAAATTGCATCTCTTTAGAAAAGTCACATTCCTTCGATAAGATCAAAACTCACCAAAAAGTCGCAACTCTTTAAGAAATCACAATCATTCAATGCTAATGGTGTCTGCTTTTGATATAATATAACATACAAAGTATTTAAATCGAGTGCTTTAAAGAAAAAGAAGAACAATAGAGACCTCTTAAAAATTAAAATTTAAAAATTAGAGGAAACCCTGTATTTATAACCAACAAAGGGTAGTATAAAATGTGTTTATTGTACCTTATAAAAATATCATGAACTTTTAGATAAGTCACAACCCTTCAAGAAAGTCACAACCCTTCAAGAAAGTCACAACTCATCGGAAAGTCATAACTCTTCGGAAAAGTCACATTCCTTCAATGTGAAAAGATGTCTCCTTTCAATATAATTAAATAAATAAAATAGAAACAATATTCTAAATTTTGTGTTATAAGTTAGGGTTTTAGAATAATTTAACATTTAAACTACGATATTCATGTTTTTAAAGCATTATAGATAAATATAAATATGTCTAATTTTATTTCGATATGAAAATTTTAAAAATAAATAAGACTATTAATTTTCTTGTACAAAACAAAGAATATGCAGAACGCGCAAAAATGTATTCAATTTTGCGGTCTTAATCATATCAAATGAAAAACTAGAAAAAAGAATCCCCCCACCCCACCCAATATAAACTCTATTTTAAACTGAACAGAAATAAAATTTTAATTAAATAAAGTTGAAATGGAGGAATACTTTTTAAATCTTGTTTGGAATATTCAAACAAGTTTTTTATCAAACCTTTTTTTTCTTTAATATTTTGAGACTATTCAAAGATTGAAAACCAATTGTAGTTTCCGCAACAGAAAATCATTGAACTTCTCATTATATATAAGTTGTATCATGACCTAAAATAAGACGTGAAGACACTGACCTATTCCTACCAAGACAAGTAAGCCTCAATGAAATGAAATAAAAAAAATATGGAAAGATAAATCAAGAACAGGATAAAAGTGGAAAACTTATTCTTTCTATTAACACCCCAAAACCCGATTGTCAAGCGTACAAGTCACTAATGTTAAAACACAATTTCAAAAGATAAATACGATTTCCAACGTTTTTGTTTATTAAGTAGAACAAAATGTACAGTAAAGTAACAAGAGGACCCTCTGCAATAACAAGTAGCTACCTCTCAAAATCATTGACACACCTCAAAAGAAGAAGAACTAGAAAGTGGAGATCACACTAGTCTGGGCTTGAAACCTACACAAGTACTGAAACAAGGAGGGAATATTAACAACACGGTACAAAGCAAGCAACCTAATCAATAAGGCAACCTAGATAGAAATCAAATACTTGTCTTCATCCCAACCAAATGTCCTTAAAATGTAACCTGCACATAAATTATTCAAACCTAATATTTCTACAATAAATAGTTGACAAGGCTCAATATTAATAGTTTGAAAGTCACAATTTAACCAACAACACATATCATGTAGATAAATTATGAGTGTCAAGTACATGAATCAAAATAACAAATAAGTAACTCGTTAGAATCAAAATGAATCAAAACATACAAACCACTCTCAACAGAAACATTTGCCATCAGCTTTGTGTCATATTTTTAGTCGAAACCATTTCTTATTTACTTTGTATTAAATCACTAGTCGGAACCATTTTTCATTGAATTTATGTCAAATCACTATCCGCAACCATTTCCCATCTGATTTATATCAATCAATAACAAAAATCATATTACATCACCATTATATATCAATTGCACTTGCAGGAAATGTCCTCTGCCTCACAAGCACTTTCCAAAAAATACCCCGACATCAATAATCATCACATGTCTAATCACAACGTTCAAACAATGTGGACATGTAATATCACACTAAATGAAGAGACAACAATTCATATAATTCAACTCCACATTTAAACAATCAAGACATTTCATCGGATTAATCAAAATAGGTCCATAATGAGGTTATTCACAATTTGTTGTTATCATCATGAAGCCTTTTCATTTACCTCTTATTTCTTTATTAATACTATTCAAGTGGAGCAATACAATGAAGAGATAAATTGCCTTAAATGAAATTAATTAATCACTCCACGAGTTGAGTCATTCCCTTTCGAATCACTTGTGAATCCTCAAAATCCATATACAAGCAAATATTCACATTATTTTTAAGAAACAACAATATCCATATCAATTTCCTTGGAAATAAGTCAATCAACTCAAAACCCAATTTTAAAAAGAATGTTTGAATCTGAAATTTAATATTTGAAAATAATATTCGTGGACTTAAGAACTCAATGGTGAAAATCAATTTGAAAAGGGACTCAAAATCAGTTCACAATCACTATTTTACTAATTTCTTGGGTTATTGAAGATAACACCAAATCACTCATTTCAAAAGATTAATTTGAACACATCAGTCCATAAATAATAATAAGTAATATAATATTTAAAGTCAAGAAATGTTACCTAACTATTTTAATCTTGAAAACCCCTCTTGAAATCTACTCCACCAAGTTCTCAAAGATCCAAAAAGGACAAATGGAGAAGAAACCCTGAATTTAGATCAAAACACTGTCAGGGGTCCTTCAAGAATACGTACCCAAACTTCTGACAACGAGATCTAATGCCATGTCCTTCTACGAACACTAAAGATCTACCACAAATGTGGAGTTCAATAGCTTGACCGTTGCAAATGCAGTCGAGTCTCTACCAATGGGGGCCTCAAGAAAATTACTTCACGGACAAGATAACCAGCTCCAAAAATGTGAAGGGATAGACACCAGAACCCTAAACCAACAAAATAAGCCAAACAATAAATCATCGAAAGGACCCTCATGATTCATTAGTACTAGTAAATGTTCTGGACTCAATGGAATAACAGTAACAAGAATCAAAGGTCTCCTTGACCCGACATCTTTGACAGCCACAAGAAACTAGCTCAACACCTCAAACGGCTAAAATAGACTTGGGATTTTAAAAAAATCTACCAAGACCTCACATAGGCATTAAATTGTCCCTCAAATCTAATGGAACACTTACAATTTTGAACCAAGTATATAAACCTCAAACTATGACCAAAGTCAACCCAATAGATAAATTTCTACAATTTCACAACTTAGGACCTCAAATCATCATAAAGACTCCATACTAAAATCGAGAACTCGTATAAAGTAGATTCCACATTCTGGAGCTAATAGAATTGACAAAATATTATTTCGACAACTGAAATTCAAAAAGACTCCAAACCCACTTTAAAGAAACTTAGCCTTTCAAAATCACAAACTTATTTAAATTTCTAAAATCAGGATAGGTGAAATTATATAGTTGTGAAACTTTCTAGAAATGACCAATCGGGTCATTAGATTATCCACTATTAGAAGTTATGTTCTTCCTCGAACATAAAGAAAAAGAGAGTACCCAAAGCCTCGAAAAGCTGAGGATATTTAGCACCCATTTCTGACCCCATCTCCAAATTTGCGTCACCAACTAAATGATTATTCTATTGTACCTTCACAAAGGAAATCTAATTGAAAAGCTTGTCCTTACTAAAACCTCTCATTTAAAAGTTTTTGTGATTATTTATCATTCAATTATAAAATAAAATTGAATAGTTAATATGCTCAACATTTTTTTGGTAAAACAAATTAACTTATATTAACTTCAATAAAGTGTACAAGGGATCTAGAATTCTGATATGTCGGATTCAAAGAATGAAATCTATCTATTATAACTTTAGAACTAATAATATAACTAGCATTAGTTGTATTTATTCTATCAACATTAAATAAGCTTTCATCACAAAAAAGTTATGAACTAATCACAATAACATCCTTGTTTGCGTTGGATGGAGCACCTACTATAATTCTTCATTTCGTAACCCCTCCTTGATCAGTCGCTAGGAGATCCATAACAAAAATAGGAGGTTGGTTAAATATCCATATGCTTCCACTATTCAGTGGAGTCATGAGGCAGGAGTACCCCATAAATATCATATGGTGTCTAGAAACTCGAAGGAATTCATACAAGATAGTTAGCTCTTATAACATAACAAATAGAAAAAGAAGGTTTAACAATAGTCGAAGTCCAAAACATTTTACAAAGCAAAGCTGAAGTCTAAAAACTTGTCTCGTCATAACATTTGATACAATAGAATCAAATTGGGTCTATCCCATACATAATGTTCAAAGTAGAAATAAGAAATGGAACTAAAGAATAAATTTCATCCTAGAAGCATGATGACTTACATAAGCTCAGGAATCAATCAAATTACCCACTAGCCATGAAACTCAGCACCTTAAATATCAGACCCCACATTTTGGAAATATGTTGGCATGAGTATGCATTAGTACAAACAAATTTAGCAAGTAAGATCACCATGCATAAAAAATATAAAACATGCTAACAAGGGACATTTCATTTCATGACATTCAATTGACCAAGCTAAACATGGTAAAAAAGAGTTATAAAACATAAGTCATAAATTATGGTCAATGTAAGCTAACTTCTTCTTTTAAAGATTTGAACTCATAAATGATACGCCTTGAAGTAGCCTCAGTTCATTATTATTTGTGGGGATATTAGCCTTAACCGACATATAGACCGTGTGGGCTATAAAATGATCCCCCAGTGTCTCCCACACCTAATAGGGTTGCCATACTTTCCAAGGTAAGGACACTAAACTTCTAGATTAAGTGGATTCACTATATAATCAACCTACACATAGTTAAGGGATAAGGATATTCCTATTATAAACCCAACCTCTACTGGCATGGGAGCTTCAATATCATTAGATGAATGAAATTGCGCCTATACCATACATCATGTCCAATGAGGAAATATAAGAAATGAAAACTATAATAAGGATAATTCCATCCTTGAACCATGAGTACTCACCTAGCTCAAATATAAACCAAAGTACAAGCTCTAGCCACTAGACTGAAAACCCTTTCCGCCGGACCCTATATTTGGAGAAAAATGTAGGTAAAAGTATGCGTTAGTAAAAAAATACATAAAGTATGATAAATATGCATAAAAATATTTAAAACATACTAAAAGGGAATTTTCATTTAAAGCGTGCAAATGCCAAGTTTAAACATCATACAAGAGATTATATATCATAAGTCATGAAAACATAAGTCAACATCATCTTTAAAATTGTTGCACTCATGTGAAATACTTCTTGAAGTAATTTTTGTTAATTATTCATGCTCTTTTTTTGGAATATAATCCTTAACCTATCGAATACCATGTGAGTTATAGAATGATCACCTAGTGTTACCCACACAAAAAAGGGTTGTCCTACTTGCCTAAGGTAGAACCATAGTTTGTTCTCTTAGGTGGATCCACTAGATAAATAACCTACAGGGGCACAACATTATGGGATACAAAGATATTTACTAGAAACCCCAACTTAACAGGCATAGAAGGTTTCCATTTTATGAGATATACATGGGAAGTCGGGACTGCCGTACAAGACTTCCATCTCACTTCAATATCAACTCAGTGCTAATCATAAATCCCATACTTATTAAGGCCTGATTGATTCATGTCTCATGGAAGTATGTTCTTTAAAAACAATCCAAGTTAGTTCATTAGGATAGATCATTCAATCATGCGTAAGAAAACCTTTCACCGTCCATGTCTATATGTTAGGTTATAATGCCATTCAATCATTGAATCTTCATTATGTGAGTAAAACTTTCTCATTATGTTCATTATGTGTTCATGATAATGTCTATTTAATAAACACAACAACATCATCGTAATCATTGACACTTAACCTTCAAAACATCCTTAAAGCTTTTACATATATTTCATAAAACATGCATAATCTCATAGTTTGTCATTTTAAGGTTTAAAATATACTTTCAATCATCACATCTGTAATTCAAGAATTATAAATGTATTTCATTGTAAATCATGTGATTCGTCCACTTCATGCATCAATTCATAAAATTCCTCTTTCATCAACAAATACCCACATTATAATATCACAATTGACAAATACGGTATTTCATGGGTTCTTAGGGATACGTCATAAAAACCATAAGAAACAATCAATTAATACTTATAATAACATAATTCAACCATTCGAACAAAGCTTGAGAGGATCCCATGACTTTTCCATCAAACCCTAACAAAGGGGGATTTCTAACTTTCTTTTGCAAATAAATTCTGACTCCATGGATGCAAAGTATCTATGGATGAAATCTATCATACCTTAATAACAAATCCCAAATGATAAGCTTCAATGAAATTTTTTTATCCTTATCTTGAAACTCTATGTGAAATCTTCTTCTGCTTCTTCAAGTTTTAGAGAGAGAATATTTGAGAAGAGTTCGTTTTCTTTTGAGAATTCAGAAGAATGAATTAAAATAGGGTGAATTTCGGGTAAAAGACTTATACATAAGTTGTAAAGGTGGAAAATAAAATATTATAGGAACTAATTAATTAGGAAAAAACCCAACTGCCCCTAAAAATAACTACCAACTAACCGCCAACTCACCATCAGTGGACCAAGCCAAAGGACCGTGGTCTGACCTACGGTCCATCCTAGTGAACCATGGTTCATGGTTAGAAAGGTGGATTATGGATTTTTGAACAACGGAGCCCGATCATGGACCATGGTCTCATCTATGGTCTGTAGGTTTGGTCATGGTCCTAGACCTCAACAACCTTTATAGGGTGACCCACCCATGGACTAACCGACGGTGACCTCCGTGTCTGGCACCTGTAACTCCATAAATATCTGGTTCATTTCGCTTTTACGAATACGAGGTGTTACATTTTGTCTCTTTCCCTCTTCCATAGCTCTAACCCTCACACACTTAACCCTAGTTTACGAAGTATTACATTCAATTTTAGTTCATGAGTCTTTTCCAGTTTAAATATTGATGTTGAGACTTGATTTTCCATCTTGGCTAGTTAAATATTTATCTAAAGACATTCTAAGTTTATTGCATGAGTTTATATTTTTATATTGTTTTAGTTTATTAAAGTCTTCTACTAAGAATTACGCTAGGCCAAGGGTTCACTTGGGCCAACACTGATTATCGTGTTCCAATACTACCTAGGGTATAGGCTCGAGGCGTGAAAAACTTTTATCAGATCACATAGTTCAAGAATCCTATGAAGTTTAGGAAGCCATGTTGGTAGACTTCTAGTTATTGGTATGAAGTGCGCCACATCTATAATTAGGAGTCTACAACATTTAAGAATTGTGTCACCTATTTCATACTCATTTCATATGATAGAGTTTATATCTAAGAAGTTTTTCCAATTTGTGCTTATGCATATATTTGAGATCATGCCTCAACAAAGAGCTGTTAGAGGTCGTATCGATGGGGGAACATCGGGAAACAAGTGGTACCTAATGCACTTTAAGTGCAACCACAAAGAGAGGTCACCAATGTTGATTTCCAAGAATTCATCAGGATGTTGAGTCAAGCTGTTACTAATTAAGTTGGACAGAGAGCTAATTGACATGAACTAGTTGATACTTCTAGGACAAGTGTGTTTTTATGGATGATTCATCTAAGCTTCACTTGTTAAAGTGTCAAATGGGATCAGGAAAACATTGTGGAAGATCTTTAAAAGGTTTTTGAGATTATCCACATTGTTGATGCTAAGAGCGTGGAAATAGTTGCATACTAATTAAAGGGTGTAACTAGAATATTGTTCGATTAATATATAAATAATAGAGTTGAAGGTTCATTACATATGAGTTTAAATATGTTTGAAGAGGCCTTCATGGGCATTTATTTCCCCATGAGTTAAGAGAAGCAAAGGTATATGAATTCCTCATTCTCAAGCAGGAATCCATCTGTGTTCATGAATACAATCTGGAGTTCACCCAACTTTCAAACTATGTTCCTGAGATGGTTGAAGGCATGAGGAGCAGGATGATTTTTTTTCGCTGCTAAGTTGTCTCGTCTATCAATTCAGGAAGGTAAGTTAGCTATGATAGTAGGAGATACAGAATAATCAAGGCTGATGATCGACAAGGAACAAGTTGAGTAGGACAAGTTGAGGGACAAAGAAGAGTTCATGAAAAAGAGAGATAAAACAGAAAATAAGTACAAACTATAAAAAGGTAATGTCAACCGGTCATCTTTCCGACAGAAATAAAAGGGACATACACTGTCATTTTATGAAAAAGTGCCTATGAACAAACAAGGTAATGGAAATAGGGGCAATAGAACCTGATCTTCTTCCGCTTCTCTACCAGAAAAAACAGCATGTAGAGGGTCTACTTAAGGTTAAGGTGGATTATCAACCCAAATGTATAATATTAGTAGGTGCCAATAGCATGAGAATTGGCTAATGTTGTCACTAGTATGATCAAAGTCTTTAATTTTGATGTTTATGCTTTACTATATCCATAAGAAGGTCTACCTTTTGTGACTCCTTATGTTACGATGAGTTTTGATGTTCTTCATGAGAAACTTCTTGATCGTTTCAGTGTCTTTACACCTGTTGGTGAGTCTATT
This sequence comes from Solanum lycopersicum, assembly GCF_036512215.1. Lineage (NCBI taxonomy): Eukaryota > Viridiplantae > Streptophyta > Magnoliopsida > Solanales > Solanaceae > Solanum > Solanum lycopersicum. The sequence goes on from NC_090805.1 coordinate 18,665,410, forward strand.
CTTATATGAGAGTCTATCGTGATTGTACCATTTCCTACAATTATAAGAACACCAGTCTAATTTAGAGGAGTTAGACATTGCAGAGTTTGATGTCATTCTAAGTATGAAATGACTTTATTTGTGTTATGTCGCAGTCGATTGTAGAACTTGAGTTGTTAAGTTCAAGTTTTCTTAAAAGCCAATATTAGAGTGGAAGAGTAGTTCATTAGTGCGTAGGGGTAATTTTATTTTGTACCTTAAGGAGAGAAAGTTAGTTTCCTAGAGGTGTATCAATCACTTAGTCTGAGATAATATCTCCAGTGTTGAGACACCACCGATTCAATCAATTCCAGTTGTTAGAGATATTTTAGAAATTTTCTTAGACGATCTTTACGGAATCCCTCCGGAGAGAGGAATAGACTTCAATATAGATATTCTTCTTGATACTAGTCTTGTATCTAATTCGCCATTTAAGAATACACGACCATATTTAAAAGAGTTAACAGATACTTTCAAAGATTTACTTTTGAGAAGGGTTTTGTTCGACCAAGTGTCTCACCTTGGGGAGTTCGTGCCTTATATGTGAGAAAGAAGGATAATTCTCTTAGAATGTGTATAGATTACCGTCAATTGAACAAAGTTACTATCAAGAATTAGAATCATCTTCCGAGAATTGATGACTTATTTGATGAATTTGAAGGTTCCACTTTTCTAAGGTAGACCTCAGATCTGGCTATTATGAATTAAGAATAAGAAAAAGTGATATCCCTAAGACAGTTTTCAGGACTCGTTATGCTCATTGTGAGTTTTTGATCATGCAATTTGATTTGACTAATGCACCTTCAACGTTTGTTGACCTTATGAACATAGTATTTAAGCCTTATTTAGATATTATAGTTATGGTTTTTGCTGATAACTTTCTAATCTATCCGAGGAATTAGGAGCATCATGGTAGTCATCTTAGAATAGTTCTCCAAACTCTTAAGGACAAAGACTTGTACGCTAATTTCTCTAAGTGTAAGTTATAGATTGAGTCTGTGCATTCTTAGGTCACATTGTTTCCAGTGATGGAATTTGGGTTGATACTCGAGAAATACATGTAGTGTAAATTGACCTGGACCCACATCTTCAACTGATATTAAGAGTTTTTAGGTTGAGTGGATATTATAGAAGGTTGATTGATGGGTTCTCATCTATTTCATCCCCTATTGACTAAGTTGACTTAGAAAATATTGAACTTTCAATGGTTTGAAGCTTGTGAAAAAATCTTAAATGAATTAAAAACTAAGTTTACTACTGCTTGAGTATTAACCTTTCCAAAAGGTATGCAAGGTTTTGTTGTCTATTGTGATGCATCCATAATTTGATTGTGTGTGTAAAGTAGAATGATCATTGATTATACCTCATTACAACTTAAAGTTCACGAGAATAATTACCCAAAACATGATCTAGAATTGGTTGCCGTGGTATTCACTTTTAAAATATGGCATCACTAACTTTATGGTGTTAATGTAGATGTGTTCATTGAATACAAGAGACTTCAGTATGTGGTTAGTTAGAAAGAACTTAATCCCAGATAGAGGAAGTGGTTAAAGTTATTTAAGTATTATGACATAAGTATTCTTTATCACAGAAGTAAGGCTATTGTGGCTGATGATGCTTTAAGAAGTTTATCGATGGGTAGTACCATCCATGTTGAGGAACAAAAGAGAGAGTTAGCAAAAGAATTGAATAGAATTGCACGATTAGGAGTTTGACTAATGGATTCCACCGAAGGAGGAGTAGTGGTGATTATTGGGTTGAATTATCATTAGTGTCAGAAGTGAAAGAGAGACATGAACCATATCTTATGTTTCTTGAAATAAAGGCAAATGTTCATAAGCAAAAAATAATGGCTTTTGAAGAAGGGGGAGATGGTGTATTGAGGTATCAAGGTAGGTTGTGCGTACCACGGGTGGATATTTTCAAGAGACAATCATGGAGGAAGCTCAAAACTCTAGATACTATATCCATCCGAGTTCCACAAAGATGTATCATGACTTATGATAAGTATATTGGGGGAATAATATACAGAAAGGTATTGCTGAGTTTGTTGATAAATTCTTAAATTGCCAACAGGTTAAGGTAGAACACCAAAGTCCTGGTGGTGTGGCTTAGTATATATAAATTCTGAAATAAAAGTAGGAGGTGATCAACATATATTTTATAACTAGTTTATTGTGGTCTCGTACATAACATGATTCCATTTTGGTGATTGTTGATCGAATGAAAAAATAAGCCTACTCTTTACTGGTAAACTACTCATTCAACTGAGGATTATGCTAAATTATATATTTTTGAGGTAGTATGACTTCATGGAGTTTTAGTTTCAATATTTTTAGATAGGCGTGCATAATTTACTTCACAATTTTGGAAGTCTTTGCAAAATGGGTTGGGCTCAAAGGTGAGCTTGAGTACTTCTTTTCAATCTGAGACAGATGGTCAAGTAGAGTACAGTATTTAGACTCCATATGATATGTTGAGGGTTTGTGTGATTGATGATTGGCATGATCACCTGCCTCTTATTGAGTTTGCTTATAATAATATTTATAAACTCTACCATTAAATGTCTCCTTATGATGCTTTTAATGGGAGAAAATACAAATTTCTTTATTCGATGGTTTGAGGTTGGTGAATCTGATTTAATAGGACCAGACTTACTTCACCAAGTTATGGAGAAATTAAAGGTTATTCAAGAGAGATTGAAGACAACAAAGAGTCGCCAAAAATCCAATATATATGTTAGTAGAAGAGACATGATGATTGGATTTACTTTAAGGTTTCATCCATGAAGGGTGTTATGATATCCTGTAAGAAGGGGAAGGTTATTTCATGTTATATTGATCCTTACAAAATATCCAAGAGGATTGCTAACATAGCTTATAAGTTGGAGCTCCCACAAGAGTTAGCATAAGGTCACCTAGTATTTCACATTTCTATGTTGAAAAAAGTGTATGGGCAATACATCACTGATTATCCCAAATTAAATATATTGGTATTAAGGATAAATTGTCTTATGAGGATATTACTGTTTAGACTGGACCGCCAAGTTCGCAAATTGATACCAAGGAGGCTGCATCCATTATTGTCTTATGGAGAAATCTCTTGGTTGATGAAGATACATGGGAATCTAAGGAGGACATGTAGAAGATATACCCACATTTCTTTGAGTCCGGAGACATTCTAGATCAAGGTACTAATTCATTTCATAGTACTCTTTAATCGATATACTAAAAGTGTTAGATTTGCTTGTTGGATATTTGAGTTGAATGTTAGATGTTACACCCTTAGTATACTAATACTAATCTCATTCGAAGACGAATGTTCCCAAATGGGATATATTGTAACACCCCGCTATTTGAAAGAACTGGAATTAGAAAGAATAAAAATATGATTTTTTTGAAAAGTTATGTTAGTATGAGTTTTGGGTAAACTTCAAAAGACAATAACTTTCGGGTGCAAGTCACGTTATGGGCTATAAGATATCAAATTAAAGGTCTTGGAATTCTCTTTTCAACTCCGACGACTTTGCTATTTTTTTTTGTTTGAGGAAGCTATACCTCTTTTGAAGTCGAGCTGTCTAGATATGGAAAGTTTCCAGAATTTAAGAAGGGTAGTTTGTCTTACCCTTACCCAATTATGTTATTTCTATTTTAGTAATGCATCAAGGGTCTAAACTGAACTGGATCAGTTTACATACTCGAAATTACACTAGAGCTCTGAGATAAGAGAAAAGAGAAGGAAAAAGAAGGAGATAAGGCAAGATTTCATCGCATTGTTATGATTTTCGTTACGATTTTACCAAGGGTTGATTCCTAAGAGGTATGTGAGTTCTTATAGTGTTGGAATTATTGGCCCATGCTCCTAACATGTTGATTTTAAGCGTAATTTCATTCTAGAAAGTTGAAAGTTTGATGATTTTGAATTGTGTTATTGAAATTGGCTTTCGTTCTTGAGTTAGGATGGGATTGTTGAGTTTATGAGGAAATTGTGTCGATTTCAGAGTGATTATGAGTGGATTCTTGTGTACATGTCTTAGGCATCTGAATCTAAAAAGGAATTGAGAAAAAAGAATCGAATCTAGATGAATTGGAGTTAGAAAATGAGGAAGAAAAAGTCAGACCAAAAGTAAGTACTAGGTTCCAACGCATACATGTTCCTTTAGAGAGAAATTTTCCTCTCCACTAGCAAAGAGATCGTGGGCCTCACAGTCATAAAATTCATTTCGCGACCAAATATTAAAATTCATCTCCGCACCGTGAACTTTTTCCCAGATAATGTTTTTTGGCCGTTTCTTGTAATTAACTATAAAAATACACTCTTAATTACAACGATATACTTCCTATAATAAATAATATCATTGAATCAATCAATTCAAATTCAATAAAAGTGAAGAGTCAAGTTTAGAGAGTTCTTAGAGTGTTTTTCAAAAGTTTTTTACAAATGTTATAAACTTGTGTTAAGAGTTGATCTTTGAATTGAGTAAAAATAAAAAAAGTTAAGTTTATTTGTTCAAAATATTATATGGGAACTAAGTATTCCAAAAAAGTTAATATTTTCACATTTGAGGAAAAACCTATTTCCACAAGAGATTTTGATCTAGTTTTTGAGTAATTATCTCAAAACACAGAAAGATTAATGTTTTTAAACATATGAGTTAGTAACATTTTGGGATTAGTGTTGACAACTAATTTGGGTAAACTTGAGTTTAGATAATTCAAGGTATCCATAAACCGTGTAGAAAACATTGGTATAAAAGGTTCATACTTTTAAAATGATTCATTTGTTTTTTATAGAATGGACTAGTGGATCCACTCAGTAGTTAGGTTCTACATTTCCCACCGGCAAGGTATTTGACGGCCTTGGAAGCATGAAACAAAACATTGTATAATTACATAACTCATAGTGATGGTTGTTGATTAGAGAAACACCAGAGAGGTATTTTGTATTCTTATGTACAAAAAGTTATTTCTATTTAATTTTCATATACAAGTTAAGTTATTGTTTTATTTTTCAATACAATAAATTATTATCTACATGTTTTAGAACTTTTTTTATATATCATTATTGCTTTATATTGAAATGAATTGAGTTGAGACCAAGTAAGTTCTTTCACTTCCCTTACAAGATTATTTTTTGTTTTAGAATTCCCTCACATACTTGTACATTTAATGTATTGATGCCATTTGGTCTACATTTTTTATGCTGCAGATACAGAAAAATAGGATCAACGTCAAACGTTTCGTTGATCCAGTTTGCCTAAAAATTGTTACTCAGCCTCATTGCTTCTGGAGGATCCCTTTTATTCTTATTTAGTTTTAGTTTATTAGGATTTCATGGGTCTTGTATTGACATCCATCTTAGTTATTATAGGCTTCATAAATAGTTAGCTATTGTTTAGTTCATCAACCTTTTATATTTTCAGTATTGATGATGAGTCTTGAGTTACCATTTGGTTAGTTGAATATTTCTCTTAAGACATTCTAATTTTATTGCTAGAGTAATTTGTGAACGTTTCTTGTTATTGAATTCGTCTGGTAAAAGTTAAGCACGACTAAGGTTTTTCTTGGGTCCAGTAATGGGTCTCGAGTTCCAGTCCAACCAAGGGAGTATGCTCAGGGCGTGACAAATATCTTGGATGTATCAGCCATATCCTGTCAAACCACTCTTTATTACCTAGATTGGTTGGTCACTACTTGACTTAACATCTGAATATAATCACGGAATTCAAAACCAGTTACCTCATATTGGGGTTTCTCTTATGGTGTATTGAAGACCCCTTTGATGTTGGCGATCAACATTTTTTTAGCAGGATGATCTCGAACATCTCTTCGTCAAAGAATGATATGAAAGATATGTGGATATATGAATTAGAAAAAAACATTATCGAGTTGAAAGTTTTAAAAAAAAAGAGTATGAAAGAAGTGATATAGGTCCTAAATGTCATAGCCTCCTAATTATAGATGTGGTGCAGATCACACCGATAACTAGGACTCTATAGACCAGACTTCATAGAAACCCTAAGACTATTGAACTTTGTGCTTTAATACGAAGTACCTCGGAGATGGTTGGCATTTGAGAAGCATTGTTGGTCCTAACCGAACCCTTGGACTGGCTAAACTCTCAGGGCAAGACTTATCCAACATAATATGAACTCAAATAAAAGGCGTTAACTCAAATGTACAAAATTAATACCTTAAAATATAATAAAATATTCAACTAGGTAGAAATAGGAAACTCAAGTCTTTAAAACATTCAACTAGGAAATGAAAGGACTTCTAGAACTCTCTAGTCTATCTATGAAGCCTCTAATGCTATGAGGAATGTCAGGACAAGACCTCAAATCAATCGAAAAAAAACAAAAAAATAAATAAGGGATCCTCTAAAAGCAAGGAGACTCACAATGCACCTCCCAAACTGCAAGTTGTATCAATGAAAAGCTTGTTCCTGTATCACATCATGAAACAATGTAGGCCAAATTGTATGAGTACATTGAATCTAAAAATATGTAAGGGGAATACAGAACATAACATAAAAATCTTGAACTTGGAAATTAGGAAACATACTCACCTTAAAACTACTCAACTCATGGATACTCAGTTCAACATAATATTAAAACAACAATGAAGATGTAGTTTATATAAAGCATTAAAATTGTAAATAGCTACTCAATGTATTAAAAATACAATAATAACTCAATTTGTACGTAAATATACAAAATAACTCAATTTGGGAGATTCTCTAACCGAAAACCATCATTATAAGCTATTGATGATACAACGTATCGCCCACGATGCCAATACTCTCCTATACCTTTCCGGAGTATAATACATCCTCAAAAAATGAATCGACTAAGATATGCTTAAACTTTAATAAGGAATCATTTAAAATGATTAGCCTTTCTACCACATTTTCTATATAATTTATGAGGACTTTGAGTTGTATGAACTCATCCCTATATCAGTGCTCAATACTACTCTAAGAAATATAAATCATCTAATATGTTTAAAACATTTCCTCATGCTCAGGCTGTGAGATTATTTACTAAAAAATTTCTCTTAAAAGAGATTATACTAAAAAACTCCTCATCAACTCATTTGGAAATTCATGTTCCTTTTTTTTAAATGACATTTACTCTTGGGGATGCTTAGTCCTTATATATTCATTTGGAAAAATGAAACTTAACTCTTTTCATGCTTATAATAAAGTACTGAAATCTTAAAACAACTTTTAAAAGATCGTAAAAGACTTCTCAAAATGATTCGAAAGAACTCTTACGACTTTATATTAATTCTACCTTGTATTTGAATTATGAATTCAAGGGTTATATTTAAGTTTATCAAGGATTTTTCAATGTAATATGTAGTTTAGCATAGTTAGAATTAGAAGTGAGTGAAGGTACACTTTAATATGACTTAGATGGAGCAAACAACAGGAAAAGGGTGGGGTCAGGGACCTTGGCACACTGCTAGCGCGGGGCGCCAGTCTCTAAACATCAGATACCCAAATTTGGCACACTACTGGGGTGAAAACCCGTTGTCGCATCTAGGTAGCTCCGCCCTAGCCCCTACATTCCAGTAAATTTTCTTCTCTAATTTTTTACCCCAACTCACCTAAAGTCGAATGGTTTGTTCCTAATTCACTTTGATTCAAATACCCAAAATAAGTACACAAAAATTTACCAAAATCCAAACCTAAAGATCCTAAAATTAATCTCAAGACTCATCATTAATGATTTAAGAAAAAAAACATTAATAAACTCATCAAGAACTCAAATAATTCAACCTCAAAATCGAAGTTGCAGATTCAAAATCACATGATTATTGTGTGCGTGAACGAAACCAACAAAATAAGAGCTTGCATACATTTTATGTATTATTTAGCTTTTTCACATCGTTATATAAAATCCGAATGTGAAGAAATTTAGGCCAGAAAACATTTGAGTACTGACTTGAAAAATTGTAGCCTAGTCCAAATTTGGATTAAATTTGAGTCTGGTGAGGTCTAGGGAAATATGGTAATGAATTGTTGATTTAATTATAAATATGATAAAATTAGTGGATAACTAAGACATTATGGAGATTGTACGGGTTTATGGAATAGAATTTTGGTCAGTAGAACTCTCAGAACTAGTCTTGCTGTCAAAGGCTAGTTTGTGAACGCCAAGGGTTGAAGTTGTGTTTTAAAATAGGAGTTGGAAAGAAAGATTCAATGATTTTGTCTACGTGTAAGCTGATGAAGTAGGATTAATTCTGCAATGGTACGGTGGTGGTGGGATGGGGTCAGCCATAGAGGGCCAGTCGTGACTTAAGTCAGGGAAAACCCCCAATTTTGTTATTTTTTTCAAACATTGTTCTTAAAAGCTAGGAGATGACAAAAGACAATTTGTTGACAATTTTCCACTAATTTTGGTGATAAAGGTAAGTATTTTACTCTCCTAACATGTTTTTCGAGCCGTAATCATTGTGGGAGGTTTTTTGCTTGAAGTTGATGGTGCAAAAATCCGTAGCTACACATCAAGATATTGGGTTTGGTCTTGGGTTATTGAGTTTTTATAATCTAGATAATTTAAAATTTAATTATTGATCTTTGTGTTAAATTACGCGTTTGTAGATCTAGAACAATCGGAAAGAATTTAGAAGGGAACGCTCAAGTGTCTTAGGAGGATTCAGGCTTGGCTTCGTGGTAGGTGATGGTTTGATTTCTTATTTTTATAATATATGCTGGTTATTACTTCATTGTATGCATGAATGTGTTATAATAAGGAACGTAAACCGAATCCAATGCAAATGAGTATATGTATATGAATAATTACATGTCACGAACCCATTACTTGATTGTACGACTATGAACATTGTTCATTGTGGGTGTGACATGTGATTGTAGTTGTGCTGACCATTGTGGGTGTCACCTTTTGAGACATATATTGGATCAGGCGTCACGTTTTGACGCATATATTGTATGGGGTGTCACGTTCTAACACATATATTCGATAGGGTGTCAAATTCCGACACACTAACAATTTAGGCATGGGTTCCATGAGAGGACCGCTGAGATTATATATGCATGTCTAATTGTCTTTGATATTCGGAAATCTATGTTGTTCTTTTAAATATAATGGATTTGTGTATTATGTATATGTGTGTATATTGTGTGGTGATTATATGCCTACGTTTTACTTATTGTGGCAGCCATGTGATCCTACCAGTAATTGTAGTTGTGCACAATAATGCACTTTTTCATTATTTATAGATTACAGGGCATCTTCAGGCAGTTACTGATCGACATCACCTAGCAGAGAACTGATCCAACCCAGCTAGGAGATAACTGATCGAGATCAAATTTATGGGAGAGTCAGTTCTTCCAGGTTGTCATTGACACGCTCAAGTTACACCTCCCTAAAGAAGCATAAGCGCTCATTATCAAGTAAAGAACCCAACTGGTAGGTTGGGGTCGAACCCTCGAGTAATATGGTTTAGACTTAAATTTAATCCACAATTATATTCGTTTAGTCAAGGTACTTCCCGAAATAAGTAGGTAAAAAAGGGGGAGGGAGGCTTGTGAATGAAATTTCTAAGATTATGTTATTCTCAGGTAAGCAAGAGTTAACTTTGTTGTTATCAAGATGAGAAAGTAACTAGGGTATATGTGTTCCGTACAAGCTGATAACGCGGTACTCCTAGTAATAGCAATCCCTTCCTAGTGATAAGTTATGTATCTTTAGATCCTTTGTCTGACATCTAAAGAATTTTACCTCGGACCTTGTTTCGGCTACGTGTTCATAACTTACAAATCCTTAACTTTACCTCATATTACACATCACATCTATTTATGTCTTAGTTTTCACCTTCACAGTAGAGACACTACAATATTAGATAGTATCAAACTAAATCTATGTTGATAATTATTTTTTTATTACCTACTCCTTGGTCCTTCAAGTAGCAATAATGCGAGTTCTAACATTTGCAACCGCTAAAAAGACTTCTAACCAAAAGAATTATCAATGCATGAAAACACTAATCGAAGATTGCATACTTACTATTCATACGTTGTTAATCTCTCATGGTTCTCACAATCCTAGTTATGGAGTTTAGTTACCCATTATCAAAGAACACAATTCATTCTTTTAAATTAAAGAATCTTGAACTTACATAATGAGAATAGTAAACGCGAAATTTCCACTTGAATACTAAAACAAAAATCCTCAAATTAGAACTTAAGAAATCAATAATTGCTAAGGTTTGAAACAATTAATCTCCAAATACTCAAACTAGAACAATAACAATAGTAGCCTACCCCAAAAACGAGGTTTAAACCCTATTTATAGAAAATAAAAACCTAATAAAAAGGAAATAAAATAATGAAAGTTTGTTTAGGCATGCATATTCAATTCACGAGACTGGCTTACGGACCATTATTGGATCTACGGTTTGTAAGCCCTTTTTGTCAACCAGGACTTCAAAAATATTTCAGCATCCGAAATCTATCCTCTCTGAATCAAACAACAGACCACCAATAGGGCCCGTCAATCATTTAATGGTCCATTAATGCAACTCTGTGACTTCATACTTAGATTCTTCAATAATTAGGTACTGGAACTCTCGCAATCTCAATACGGTCCTTCAATCAATCAATGAATTGTCAATGCTCTCCGTGGATCCACACTTTGTGAGATTTTCTGATTTCATCCTATGCCTGGGTTGAGCATCTATGATACCCATCTACGAACCGTCAATTGCCTCCATGGATGCCCTTTTCTGCATTATTCTAGTTGTCTCTTTAATTTCGTAACTAAACATCTTTCCTGCAAACCGTGATACGAAATTATCAAAATCAATACAAAAAGGCTCTAGACTCACACAAATCTTAAGTGAAATGCATTAGATATCCCATAAACTAATGGTATATCAACACCTTCAACTTAAATTTATTGTTTTTCCTCAAGTGATAAACTACGACTCTGAACGACATATGTATTGAAGCGAGAAATTCAAGATCGAGTAATCACACGGCTATCTATCTCGATTGTCCCTTATTTGAGTGCAAATATATGTCTTAAACTCGACAACCTAATTAATGCAGATCACAACATGACACTGATCGACTACTAAACAACCACCTTCACTTTTTTCCTATAACCAAGGTATCAATTCTCACACAATGTGACTAGTGCCCTAACTTTAAATGAAATCCTCCATTTTCACATAATGAGAATGTTTTTTAAGTAGAAGGACTTATTTCAACACTCACTCTTAGAAGTAAGTTCAATTACTTATAGTGCTCAATGCCATAGGCTTTCCCTTATTTTCACTACTTAGACTCTCCAAACTAGACTATAGGATCACTATAGGACTTTCTTGTATTGTAGTGTAGGCTCAGGGTCAGGTGTGATACATTTCGCTACATTTAGTTACTCTCTGCCCTTTTTGAAATTACATTATTCCTTTTACGTCATTTTTCCCTATATTCGAAATCCTACATTTCTCCATTCTTTCCTTTTGATTCCTTTCAAACATAGATGCAAATTTCACCTTACAACTCTTTTATTTTTCACATTCTTCTTTATGATGCTTTCCATTGTTTTTATTTTCAAAAACACACATCCTCTATTGTTTTCACTTTTCTCTTTTTCTCTTTTCAACACTCACTCTTAGAAGTATGTTCAATTACTTATAGTGCTCAATGCCATAGGCTTTCCCTTATTTTCACTACTTAGACTCTCCAAACTAGACTATAGGATCACTATAGGACTTTCTTGTATTGTAGTGTAGGCTCAGGGTCAGGTGTGATACATTTCGCTACATTTAGTTACTCTCTGCCCTTTTTGAAATTACATTATTCCTTTTACGTCATTTTTCCCTATCTTCGAAATCCTACATTTCTCCATTCTTTCCTTTTGATTCCTTTCAAACATAGATGCAAATTTCACCTTACAACTCTTTTATTTTTCACATTCTTCTTTATGATGCTTTCCATTGTTTTTATTTTCAAAAACACACATCCTCTATTGTTTTCACTTTTCTCTTTTTCTCTTTTTAACACCAAACTCATTTCATACCCATTCTTCTTAAGATTTTATCTTTCATATCCACCCTCAACTTATGGGTTATCCATGAGTTGAGGGTCACAATACCCGATGCCTTGTCAGGGACAAGAATGAGGTCACTTTTGTTTGCATTATCCACCCTCAACTTAGGATTTTTGATCTAAGTTGAGCCGCACATGTCCAAGGAGGGATAGGGGCCAAAACATTAGATTCTGGAAAGGTTAAGTAGGGAGTTAGAATAAATAGTCTACTTTAGGATCAAAGTGTTCAGATCAAAGGGAATATTCACTTCATTTGGTCGGACTCTTTTAGGCTATTAGTGTAATTTTCCAAAAAAAGCCTATGATCACTTCCTAACTTCAAGTAGACTATCTTAGCAGGACTAACTGGGCAAGTTATAGTAGGCACCAACTAATGAGCAATCAATTATTCTCACACTCACCCGGAACATCGTTTCATTATCAGATTATCATTCAAGTTCATGTTTTAGTATCACATCATGCAGTTGGTGCATTATCATGTCATGTTTAGAGCCAAAACATTGAACTTATTCTAGCCTACGCATTCAAGCACATGTCAAAAAATTTTGACAGGTCTCATTTTTCATAATTCACAAGCCACCATGCTTCAATCATTCTTTATTATACAAATACAATCGTAATACATGCTGATTCAACAAAAAATTAAAACAATCTCAAATGGAAAAAGAACACACGCATGAAAACCCAAGAGAGGATCATGAGTTGGGTTACTCATATTTCGCCCTATTACTCACAATTTGTTTACCCTACCTCACAATCCGTTTACTCCATCTCAAACAAAATTGAGTGCAGTTGTCCCCAATGAACAAAAATACATCAAAACAGTAAAGGATTTGATGAATCAAATAGGTGGCGCAAAGTGCCGAAAAATTGTCAACAAGTGGGTGGGTCCCTTTTCTATGCCCACATATCAACAACTTGGTCACCCTCAGTAGTTCCGACATCAACAAGGATGAAACCATTAATAGTGTCAACTGCCACTCTGGCTGAACCCTCAGTATTGCTCACATCTCTTCTCACGCCCCCTAACTCGATGCCCCAACATCCACATCACACAGTCGCCTTTGGAGCATTTCTTCATCTAGTATGGAGGCCCTCCTAGGCTGCTCCTGCATACACTCTATTTTTCTGGATCGAACCTTAATAATGGCCTCAGAGGGGCATCTAGAATGATGACTCTTGACACAAGCAGTGCGGGATCAGGCCGTGTCTCAGCAAGTTCCTTGAATAAGGCCTCAATAACGGTATCTTCAGCCAACTATGTCGATGCATTCACTAGCTCAGCCTCATGCATCTTAAAGATGGCATCTACATCAGCTCGTACACCCACAAACTCCATCCAAATGGTGGAAAAGTCCTTGGAGGGGCTGGTCGTGATAGGACCATTAACTCAAACACGTCCAGACAATTGTGAACTGCCTGGATGTGGTGCTATATCTACTTAGACACCCTTTTCTCTACGCAGGTCTCAGCTTCAGGTATGGACTTCTGCATCACATGATGGATATGGTGTATCAAACTGGTTATCGGAGCCTCTAATCTCTATACTCTGGCCAACTGGATAACAACAACCGTTGTCAGTGGTGTATAGAAGAGCTGGAGGGCATACTAGCGGCATTAGAAGAGGAGGCCGGGGAAATATCTGTGTGCTCCAGTATGATGGGATAATCGCCATGTAATGATCAATCGTATTTGCAAGATTTTATCCCAATGGAGGGATCTCAACCCGGATCTCTCTACGAGGTACTAAGACATTAACCTCATCTGTGATGAATACTATATCTATATTCCAGATCATGTCAGTCTGTTTATCACAATTCTAGATCGGCACTCAAGAGTCCCAACACAACTTTAAAAATCAAATAAGGAAAGCAGTATGTTGTAGAGGTATTGAATGCCCTCCTGTGAATCTCTGCTAGCATATTATGAGCAAAATCAATCTCCAACCCCACTATTAATGATGCAACCATGACTGCCATGTCCAATATATGTTGGTTGTTGGCCTTCGTTGGTGAGATTCTCTTTCGCACCTACAATTAGAAGAATTTGGGCACAAAATTTAGCGTGGTTTTTATTTTTCCCTCTCGAGGTTCTGTGACCCACTCTGCACGATCTCCATTTGTGAAAATGTATTAGGCTAACCATAACTTAACAGTTTCCCGCTTCTTAGCATTCCTCTAAACGTGACAACCCCACACTATGTTCAACCTATAATCAAGCTCTGCGACATTAAGGTCCCAATATTGACAAGTTGTCAGACCGTATAGAAACTGTCGGATGGTGGCATGTGAGATGTCCACCCGGAAACCTCGAACCTAATTGATATACCGTGGTTTCACGGTATTATTAATACTTTTTCCTTAAGTTTAGCGTGTCCAAAAGCCTTTTTGTGCTAATTTTTATATAAGTTTCTCTTTGTTTTGCAGGAAATCTGTCCAAAGCTGAATGCGGAGATTTTGAGCGAAGAAATGCAGAAGACACCACCTACGGAGCTTATGAGGGTCCATCATGCTTGTGACGGTCCGTAGGTGGCAGCGTAGTGCAGCTGCTGAAGGAAGATGGGGAAGTCTGACCAAGTGTGGGATTACGAAGCTTGTGATGGTCCGTCGTGGCTATGAAGGTTCGTCCTGCAGGTTCGTCGTGAAGTTCAGAGAAGTGATCCCAGTACCTAGATTCCAAGAGTTGAAGTGTTTTAGAACGAAGACCCTCGACGGACTGTTGTGCCTATGACGGTTCGTCATCCTTGTCGTCGAGGGTAATGAAGAAGAGCAGCACAAGAAATTGCATAAGTATGGGACGACGGAGTCCATGACGGTCCGTCGTGACCATGATGGTCCGTCGCGAGGTCCGTCGACCCTGCCGCGTTTTGGTAGATTTCCAGCAAAAAGTGTCCTTGTTTAATTAGGTTTTTTATTTTTTATAAATAGTTCAAAAAACCTCGTTTTTGAGGTTAGACACCATATAGTTAGACTCTATGAGATTAGACATCAGATTTTCAGACTTTGTGTATTAGTTTTGGATTTTGAGATTCTTGCAAGTGATTTTTGGATATTAATCAAGCAAACTTTTTGATTTTAATCTTTCTCATTGAAGTAAGTACATGAATTCTTATTTACTATCTTTGAATATTGTGTTTATGGCTATGAGTAACTAAACTCCATAACTAGGGTTGTGGGAACCATAGGAAAATAATGAGATAAACCCTAACTAAAATAACAATTCTAGAATAAAGTCTTGCATGTATTAATAATTCATTCGCTTTGAAGACTTTTTAATGGATGGGCAACGTTAGAACTCGCCTTAATGCTACTTTCCGGACCAAGGAGGTAGATAATAGGAAAAGAATTATTAACATATATTTAGTGTAGACTATCTAATAGGCTAGTATTGATTGATACGAGGTAATAACTTAGTCAAATATCGAATATGATGCTTAATATGAGGTAAGGATAAGGGTTAGGATAGCAACACACGTAGCTGGACCAAGGTGCGGAGTGAGATTTTCTGGATGCCGGACCAAGGATTTAGAAATACATAACTTATCACTTTATACTAGGAAAGAATTGTTATAGTTACAATTATCAAGTTATGAACTTGTGAGGAACACGTAAACCCTAGTTACTTTGATTAATTGATTAAAATCCAACTGTCAAAGCTGTTAATTGTCTCTTTCAAGTTCGTTATTTATTTTCACTCATTTAGAAATAAAAACCCCCTTTATTGTTTTTACTTTCCAAGGAAGTCATTGACCAAACAATAGTAATAACAGGTTGAAGTTAAGTCTAGAGTATTTTCCTCGTGAGAACGATCCCAACCTCACTAGTTGGGTTATTTACTTGACACGACCGCTTTACTTCTTATTTGAGAAGTAAGTTTGTTCGTATCAAATTTTGGCGCTGTTGCCGGGGATTATAGATTTTAGATTAACTTGAACCTATTACTATAGCTTAGTTGATATTTTCTTGATTTTAATTCGTTTTATTGTTTTTGATTTCTTTTCAGAACTATCCTCCTTGTATGCCAAATACACGGAGAGGAAGAGAACCCTTGTTTCCCTATGATCACGAGTTAGAGCGTACACTGCGCAATATAAATCGAAACTTGGGAATAAATGATGAGGATCCGAACCAGAACATCCCAGCTCCGGTTGATATTCATGGTCAGATGTTACCCGATGCTCCGGGTGAACATCAACAGAGGGGACAAAATCCCGTTCCACGGCCCCAAGCATACTACAGAGGGTATGATAACATAGTAGACTCAGATGGGCCACTTTTCTTGCCCCCTCTACCCACAGGCCACACTTTTGTGGAAACTAGTAGCCTGATGCAAATGCTCACTGCCAGAGGTTTGTTTTTAGGGCTACCTTCTGAGGATCCACATGCCCATATAGCTAAGATAAGGGCAGTGCGTAAAAGTTGTGTGGGGAGGCCTGACTTGGATCTAGATGTAATAGGGCTCAGAGTGTTTCCTCTCTCACTGACGGGAGAGGCTGCTATATGGTTCACTGAGCTCCCATACAACTCAATCTTCACTTGGAACCAATTAAGAGATGTTTTCTTGGCACGCTACTATCCAGTCTCAAAGAAGCTAAACCACAAAGACAGAGTGAATAACTTTGTGGCACTACCAGGAGAGTCAATTAGTAGTTCTTGGGATAGATTCACCTCATTCTTGAGAAGTGTTCCAAATCACCGTACAAATAATGAGTCACTGAAAGAATACTTCTATCGGGGACAGGATGATAACAACAAAGCGGTGTTGGACACTATAGCAAGTGGATCTTATGGAGAATTCCTTTATGTTGAGATTGATGAAAAATTAGAGAAGATCTCCCGGAATAAAAAAGCTTAGAGTACTAGGAAGTTTGATACAGGGAAAAACACCTTCACAGTGCAGTCCACTCACAACTCAGCCACAGATGAGATTCGGGATGAAATGGATCAGATGAGAATCGAGCTTGGGTTGGTACTAAAACATGTCACAGGGGGTGCAGAAAAGATAAATGCAGTCAACTACTTGGGTAAACCACCACCTACTAATGATGAGTGCTATTATGCGGAGGACACTTATGCAGTAAATGGGCAGACGTGGGGTTTCCGACCAAGAGACCAAGACCCAAATCAGGAAAATTGGCACCAAGATCAAGGGAATCAAGGTCGAAACTATGGTAACTACAACCGTGAGGGTCATTATGTCCGAGATGGGAACTACAATCACGACAACAACTTTAACAGGGGTAACTATGCTAATATAAACGACAGGAATGGTATGTCCCTCCTCAAAATCGTGAAGTTACTCCTAGGGATGGTGGAGATAGTATGGCGCGAGTTGAAGATATGTTGCACAAATAAATGAGGAGGTTCGACACTAGTGATGAACACATTAAAGAGTTGAGGTGTGACTTAGCAAGTATTGGGCAAAAAGTTGATACGCATGCAATTTTGATTAAACAGATCGAATTGCAAGTGGCCTCATTATCTGCGACAGTGAACACACGGTAACCGGGCACTCTTTCTAGCAACACTATCCAAAATCCAAAGAATGATGCGCACTTTATGGCAATCACTACTCGGGGTGGTAGGCAAATCATTGACCCACCTATGCCATCTACTGAGGAAAATGTGAGAAAGGATAATGATAATATGGTAAAGGGTAGTGGTGAAGCAGAGGAAAGTAATGGAAAAGATGCAGAAGTACCTATCAAGGTAATTCCCATGCCTAGGCCACCACCACCCTTCCCTCAGAGATTAGTGAAAAAGACCGAGAGTGGTAAATACCGGCGTTTCATAACAATGTTGAAGCAGCTTTCTATCAATGTCCCTTTGGTAGAAGCTGTAGAACAAATGCCCAATTATGCCAAATTTATGAAAGATCTGGTGACCAAGAAAAGATCGGTCACTTTCGAGGATGATGATAGACTTCAGCATTGTAGTGCTATTGCTACAAGATCCCTCGTACAAAAGAAAGAAGATCCTGGTGCATTCACTATTCCTTGTACAGTTAGGTCATTACATTTTGCGAAAGCATTATGTGATCTGGGGGAAAGCATAAATCTCATGCCCCTCTCAACGTACAAGAAGTTGGGTTAGGGGGATCCAAAACCCACTGCGATGCGGCTACTGATGGCTGATCGGACAGTTAAACGCCCTATAGGGATACTCCATGATGTGCTAGTAAAAGTGGAGTCATTCATCTTTCCGGCTGATTTTGTTATTCTTGATTGTGAGGTCGATTTTTAACTGCCTATTATTCTTGGGAGGCCATTCCTTGCTACAGGTAGAGCATTAGTTGATATAGAGCCTTGTCTTCCGGGCAAGCTCAAGTCTAAATGGACTGTCCCTTACTTGATTACCCAAGTATTCCCTCATGGAGCAGTTAAGTTAAAAACCAAGGAGGGAATGTAGTTTAAGAGGAATAGAGATAGAATAAAACTCTATTTTGGGCATAAAGCATCGGGGAATAAAGTTATAGAGGCATACCATCTTGATGAAGTCTGAGTAATCAAGGGTCCCCAGTCGTGCCGCGACATTAAATCAGGCGCTTATTGGGAGGCAATCCAATACTTATAGTCTTTTTAGTAATGGTAGCATTTTTCTACTAATGGGTTTTAAATTTGCAGGCACATCACCAGGAAATTCTGCAAAAAATTACTCGGCAGTAGTCACTGACGCACACATCGACGGACCGTTGCACCTGCGACGGATGGTCGTATGCATCTGTTAAACCAGGTACGTTTTTCTGTTATTTTGAAACTAGGGCACACATGATGGAACAAATGACGGGTCGTCACATCTGCGACGGACCGTCGTCGGGGAACCGTCGCGTGATTAATGAGGTATACCCGACCCGACCCGGCTGGACCCTTTCTCAAAATTAGACCGTCTAAACTCCCCAACCCCTCATTTCACCCCCACTACTTAATTATTTGTACCATTACTCTTTCCTTATCAACTTCCACCTTCTATTCCTCTATCAACCACCGATCATTGCCCTCTCACAATTCTCTAAAGCACTATAGTGTTATCTACTAGTGGAAACTGCTGTTGTGAGTATCTACCTTGCCACCGAGTACTGGGGCATTTGTTTTTCTCCATTTCTAAGGTATTTGTCTCTAATTTATACTCATTTATCTTGCATTTTTGCTTACTAGTTAATATTAAGCTTAGTTCCTCATCATGTTTTGTTTACTTTATACGATTCTGTCTAACCTAGGTTACAAATGTTCGAAATTGCCATATTTACCACCCTAGACATAGGTGCTTTTGCATTGCTAGTTTCCTAGGTAGTTGGGTTAGACACATGTAGGTCAAAAACACTACAAGGTTGATGTGGGTTCATCGGTGATGCTTAGGGTACCCTTAGTTCTGTCACTGTCATTCAGAACGAGACCCTGATGATGGACTGTCGTACCCACGAAGGACCGTCGTTGGGTCCGTTGCAAAAGCCCTAGCACCCTGTCCCAACGGAGACATGTGACGGATCGTCGTACTCATGACGGACCGTCTTGCACAATCGTTTCATTTGTCAGAGACCCTGTTTCTAAGGGTCTCTCAATTTTTCCTAAGTGTTCCCTAATGGACACATGTGACGGACCGTCGTCTTCACGACGGTCCGTCCTGCACAACCGTTCTGGTTGTCAAAGACCCTGTTACTAAGGGTCTCCATATTTTTTTCCCAAGTGTCCTGCGACGGACATCTACGACGGACCATTGTACCTGTGACGGTCCGTCCTGCACATACCGTCGTGCTACTCATAGACTCTCGTTCAGGGTTCTCTATATATACATAGTCCAAGTCAAACATGACGGACCATACGACGGTCCGCCATAGTCATGACGAGCAGTCACCATGCCCGTCGTGTGTCACTGTTTCTACAGCAATGACCTACTAGTTTCAATGTTTTATTTTGTATGGTCTCGCTTGTCTTGTTTGCCACTACTCGTACTAATATTGATCCTTTGCAGGTTTTATCTACCATGGCACCCAAGCAAGACCGAATTTACGCACGCCGGCAATCCAAGTCTGTTGCCACGTCTGCCCGCATGATCATCGGCTTTGATGATAAGCGTGACCCTGAGTATGTGCCCCCAGGCACTTCCACACCTTCCTGTGCTGCACGTGCTCCAAGAGCCACACCCAAAAAGGTGGCGTCCGGTGTAGTCACTGCCTCCGAGTCTGATAAGGAGCGCACACTTACCGACACTCCCTCTGGGTTAGCCACAAATGAGAAAGGAGCGTCTGTCTCCTTAGGAGTATCATGGTCCGAAAAATCAACATGTTCATATCATAATAGAATTCATAATCAATTTATCTACAACATCATGTTACAACAATAAATCATGTATAAGAATTTATGATGTCAAATCCGGAGAGCACCCCCTAGAAGTAATCGGTGTCATCTTTCTCGCTGACGACCAAGAGTAATCTCTTAGCATTCATCATTAAATCTAATAGGTTAAAAAGCATGGAAAATCAAAAACATTCTTCTACATCTGCTTCATGAGGTTTACTTAGACCTCTCGCTTACATATAGTATATTTATAGCGAGTATACATGGACTTCTCGTATAAGAAGATTGCATAGTCTTATACTTTTATGCCACATATGGTTAACATTCACAATATTGTCTTAAAAAGGGATGTCTCATATTTAACCATCTAAACGGAATAGAAAATTTTGGGCATAGTCCTTACACATATGTAAAAGTGCCACTTAGGGCTTACAACAATGTCTTAAAATAACATGAGTGAAGTGAGCGTCTTTAGACAATAACAAAGTAACATAGGTAAAGTGATAGAATGACATCATCCTTGGAACATGAGGACATATCCTCACTTAAATAAATGATCCAACCCTTCTTTCAAAGTGGTCATGAACCCTTCAGCAAACGGAACATAAAATATTGGGGAAAAGGGGGGAATTGGGGTTAGAACATCATCTGTATTAACTATTGTATCATATGCACATACAACGTAGAAATCAATTTAAAAAGGAACATTTCATGAAATCATACTAATTCACTCTGAAAAGCCATATGCACAATACGGAACCAATACAAGTCAATAACACATATTTCTTAATTTAAGACCATGTGCATCACAAGACCAACAATATCAAGTCTAATCCAGCCAACAAGCAATTCAATATAATTGAACACATAATCAAGAAAAATCTATCATCAAGTTAAAATAACAACAAACATATATAAGAGATCATACCATCATAACCAAAGAAGGAACCTTACTCATGAACCTCCATTAAGTCTACTAGTGCAATGACTAGGTAAGGCCCCATAACCTCACTCAACCAAGTAAACAGAACATGAATCATAAGCAATGTCCAACTTCACATACTATATCATTAAGAGTAAACATCATCATACTTTGTCAATAGAGTCCAACAACATGTTCATAAGTGAAACCACAATCAAATAGTGTCATAAATATATAATATAAAGATATACATATCATTTATATTTATAAACATATATGCATAAAAAAATATCCTTATAAGACTCCTTTAAAGGCTAACTAGTTCAATGTATAGGTGGAGTGTTGTACCCCTATATAGAAGATGTGAAACCCCTCAAGTCATCCTAGTTAGACTCAACTTTATTACTTCATTTTACTTTTGCGAACATCTTGCCTTAATTGACGTAGACCAAATGAGCCAATGTAGAATCCGGTGTAATGGAACCCTACACCAAAAGAAGGTGGAATACATTCCTTGGTAGCACCAAAACTAGAACATAACATCTAGGTGGATCCACTAGCTAGTATTCGTATGGGGTAATCATAGTTCAAGAACTAGGAGATGTAGTTAGGACCCTCTTTATGCGACATGCATCATAATATCCAATCTCATGAGTAGAATAGTGAACCTTCCTTCCCTTTGTGGGAACGGACAGTCCTCACTACTAGTTCACTCGGTACTAAGCTAGAATCCCTTTTTGAAATGTATTTCATTAATAATTATAGCTTAGTTTAGGTCATAGGGTTTACCTTTTAATAAATGTAATAGCATAATAGGAATTGTATGAGAACACATTTCATTACAACCCTCATTAGTGAGATTAACAAATTGACATCATTATATAATAGTAAGGCATATAGGTACTTCATCACCAACCTTACATCATTACATCTCAAGCATGACCGAATCAAGGAATTTCAATTGAACATCATACAAAGCCTAATCAATCTTATCATGAGGTATAGTTCAATATAACTTCATCACTAAACACAAGTATTCATGATTGAAGTAACGACTTGAGATCACAAGACTAACCTTAATCTCCTTCACAAGACATTACCGTGGTCTTACCATCAACAAAGTCATTTAATTACAATAATAGGTATAATAACATTCGTCAATGGTTATGAACAGAATAATGAAGTCAATTGAATCACTACACATCAATTAATCATTAGTAAATAGCCTAGGTTTAGGTACTTGCGTCAAATTCATGATCTATTTCACAACCTAGGTTAACTAATAAACAAATATCGTCATTCAATTACTATACATCATAATATACCTATATTATCTAATCAAATCATAAACCAAGACATTTTGAAGATTCAAATTCATAATAGAAGAAACCTATTTGGAACTCTTCTTTTTGAAATCAATTTAAAGAAGCCCTTTGGAAAAAGAATTCCAATGGTAAAAGGAATACCATACCTTGTTAATTTATTATGGATAAAATTAGTTTTCTTGCTTCCCTAGAACCCTTCTTTTCTTGGTCTTATATGGAGTTTCTTTGGGAGAGATAAAGAAGAGAGAACGAAGAGCAATTTGGTTTTTTTGAATTATGGGAGTAAAGTGAGATTTTAGACTTATGGTAGGTTATATAGTTAATTGGATATATAAATAACCACCCCCTAATCAGTAATTAACCCTTAATAACTAACTTTATTAATTGAACCAACTGAAACATAACAGTAAAATAGTGGCAGGACCTACAAGACCTCGATCGACACAATGTAGGTCGACCTACGCCTTTTCCCCCGACCTAACTGTCAATGTTTAATTTCAATCAGATAATCGATTGAATGGGCCTTTGTCCAAAATGTCTAAGTGTTCATCAACGGAGGCATCGACTCCCCATCAACGCACCTATGTCTTCTCGTCTGCCTTCGTGGGTGGACACTATACAAGACAAATTATTGGTCAAAATAGAATGGTCCTCCTCAAAGGCTCTTAGGGTGGTCGTATGGGAATCATACCTGAACTTTTCAACCCTAAACTAACTCTAATACATGTTATACACATTTTAACCAAATTTCATCCTCTTCAGAA
Source organism: Solanum lycopersicum (assembly GCF_036512215.1). Taxonomy (NCBI): domain Eukaryota; kingdom Viridiplantae; phylum Streptophyta; class Magnoliopsida; order Solanales; family Solanaceae; genus Solanum; species Solanum lycopersicum. The sequence goes on from NC_090805.1 coordinate 18,688,819, forward strand.
ACTTAAAAACTTGTAAAATAGACTATGAAAAGCTAACACATCTAGAAGTAGTTTTCAAATTTTATGGATGTTCATCGAGTTTTGATTCTAAAACTTCCTAAATGGATTATATATATTATATTTTACATTATAAAAGAGTCAAAAATCATAGACTCTCATTTTAGGCTCTATATTAGGCTTTACGCTTTAAGAGTACTACACATGACATCATACACAAATCAAAACAATTACTTATTAATCCCCATTAAGTCCACTAGTGCAAAGACTAAGTGAGACCCCATAAATTTAATCCACCAAGTAATCCCAAGAATAAATATATGAAATTCCCTACATTACATGCTATATAGTTGAGAGTAGACAGCAAAATACTTTAGCAATAGTGACCTACCGTATGTTCGTAAGTGAAATCAATATCACAGTGTCATTTACATGTAAGATCAAGATACATATTTTTTTAAATTTATAGAAATATAAGAACATCCTTGTAAGACTTCCCTCAAGGCTAACTAGTGCAATGTATAGGTAGAGTCCAATACCCCTACCTACACTAAGTCAAACACTTTAGGTCATCCTCGTTAGAGTTCACTTTATTACTTTGTTTTACCATTGTGAATATCTTAACTTAACCAATATGGACAACAAGATCTAATGTGGAATCCGGTGTCATGGAACCCTACACCCAAAGAACGTGAACTACTTGGCAAGGTAGTACCAAAACATGAATATAACATCTATGTGGATCCACTAGCTAGTATTCCTATGGGGGAAACATAGTTCAAGAACTAGGAGATGTAGTTGGTACCCTCTTTATCCTACATGAATTATAGTCTACAATTTCATGAGTACAATACTGAACCTACATTCCCTATGTGGGAAGGGACACTCCTCACTACTAGTCCACTCGGTGCTAAGCTAGAGTCACTTTGAAATGTCTTTCATTAATAATCATATTAGTTTTAGGTTGTAGGAGAATAACTTCTTGTATATTCATAGTCATTAGCTTAATAGGAAATACTACCCTCATATTTTAAATTAGCACATTAACATCATTATATCATAGTAAGACGCATAGGTATGTCATAACAAACCTTAAATCATTACATCTTAAGCATAATATCACAATTCGTAAATCAATACATTTCAATTCAACATCACACAAACCCTAATCATTCTCATCATTAGGTATAATTCAATATAACTTCATCACTAAACACAAGTAAGCATAATTGAAGTAAAGGTTTAATAGCAAAACACTTATCCCAATCTCCTTCACAAGCCACCATCCAAGGTTTTATCATCAACCATCCAATTCAACTCAACAATGGGTGTAATATCATCACATAATAGTAATTAACACAATAATAAAATAAATTGAGTTACTACATGTCAATTAATCAGTAGTTGATACCCTAGGGTTAGGGACTTGGGTCAATTTCATGATCAACTTCACTTATAATTGAGTCATAATACATAGGGCATACACCTCACTAACCAAATTCAAGAAATTTCAATTCATCATCATACCAACCCTATAAATCCAATATGGGCATACTCAAATATAACATCATGACTTAATCACAATAAACCATAATTGAAGTAAAGAGTAGTGATCACAATACTTACCAAGTCTCCATCAAAATTCATCATAAAGGTCTTACCAAAAACCCTTACACAATCAAATTAGGACGTAGTATAACTATATAACTATAACCAATATTAATACCAAGCCAATAGAATCACTATATCACAATTCATCACTAGTTCAGAGCTTAAGGTAAGACTACTTAGGTCAATTCACAAAATACTTTATAGCCTAGATCACCTTCTCAAGAACTAGCATGATAGGACAATAATTTATCCTAATTTAGTCATTGTTAATATAACATTATCACCTAATATTAATTCAACAAATAACCAATTCAATTTAACCAATATAATACAATTCATATCAAGATCAAAACCTAGGGTTAAGGGGAAAAGGTCATCTTCTACAAACTAGACCAATTCATAATGATATAACATAATTCAGTTAATACATGTTAATATATTCATAATATAAAAAATAAATCATAAGTAAATCAATTAATAACATCAATCTCCACATTGAATGAAACCCTCTTGAAAACTCAACTTTTGAAATCAATATGATGGAGCCCATGGAGAAAATAGGTCTCAAAGGCAAAAGAGAGCGTTATTGGAAGAAATTGACTACTTGTAGCCCTTAACCATTTCTCTAGCTTGGTTTTCAATGTAGTTCTTCACTAGAGAGAGAAAGAAGAGAGTTTTTGGTTTGGGAATTATTGGAGTTAGGGTTAGTCTAATAAGGTTAGGACTTTATATAGGGGGTTAACTAACTTAATTTTACCTCCCCCAGCCCATAATTAAAATCCTAACCAATACAACTAATTAAATTAGTTAAGTTAAAAAATGCAGAAAAATGAGTGGTCTCACAGATGAGACCACGTCGACACCCCGTTTGTCAATCGAAGAGCCAAGGACCCACCGTCCTGTTGGTCTGTCCTTAAGTTAAGATTATGCAGTTCTCAAACATGGCGAATTTTTCTAAGTTTCCATTGAGTAGACAATCAATACCCAATCTATTGACACACCATTCGTTGATGGCAATTTTCTCTTGACACTGCCTTTTGGTTGCTTCTTGCCAAAATGCATGGGTCCTTCTAAAGCCCCTTAGTTAGTCCTCGGGGAGTCGTCCCTGGAATTTTCACCTATGAACTAAATCTAATATGTGTTAGACACCCATTTACCAATTTTCATCATTCTCCGACTCTTAAAAGCTAGTAAAATAGGGTAATGCACACTATTACCTCATTGAACTAGTTTCCGAACGTCATGGACGTTCTTGAATGTTTTGATTTTTAGACTTCCTAAATGACTTATATTTATAAAAATAGACCTTATAACAGTTTATAAACCTTATAAAACTCAATTTAGCCTCTAGAAGATGTCTTTGATTTTTGAAGTGTTACATTATCCACCCCCTTAGGAACATTCGTCCCTGAATGACACTAAAGATCTTAGAAAGGAAAGAATAGACTCAGTCTAGTAGTCCAACAAAAAATCAATACGTAAAAACATCAATCACATAATTTACACAAGGCAATTCAAAACATCAATTAGCACACATCCGATATGTGTTAATATCGTGATTCCATGTCTAGCTCTCATGGTCTATGTATGTTAAGCTAACTCCCACAAAAGAAATAATGTTTAAAGTCTTCTAAAGAAGTGTTCTACTTAGGTAGGTAATGGAACGGGACACTGTTTCTTTATTGCACTAGGTAGGCAATCCGAAAGGGTCGTCTTGGTGAGACTTAATTGGATTGAATGAACTAAGTCTTCTAAAAGAACATACTACTTAGGGCAGGTGGTGGTATAAGATGTGATCTATCTATTGCATTAAGTAGGACCTTCCGAAAGGGAAGACTTCGTATCAAACATTCTAAAAGAATGTGGTACTTAGGGAAGGTGGTGGTATGGGATGTGATCTACTTATTGCACTAAGTAGGATTTCCAAAATGAAAGACTTTGGTTGTATTTTAGGTGTCTTCTAATGTCTTGCCATTGGTTTAGGGGCTTGTTTCTCCTTAATTGAGTAAGCTAAAAGGGGTAGTCTTGAGGGTTTCTTTGGAATGTATTGGAGAATGCATATGCATACTTCCATCATATCTTATGTAACAACCCTAAAAATGGATATGATAAGTAATGTTTAATGTGTCTAGAATGCCTATGATTAGACCATGTTCATACGGATTGATGCGTATAGAACAAGACCATTGAACCCTTGCTACAGTTGAGCAAACTAACTTGGGGAGTTAGTTGAGCTATTAAAGGTTGTGTCCATCCATGTAGGGCTCCCGAATATGAATATTTACCCGGAGAAGTCTCTACCGAAATTAAAAAGGGGAAATTTTATGTTTTGAGGGTCCAGGGGTAAATTGGTCTTTTTCCAGGCTAAGAATTGTATCTTAATTATCCTAAATATTTAATTTATTATTTAATTATTAAGGTGGAGGGGCTTTTGGGTGAGAGAGGGTCAAAAATTTGCCTATGAGTGAAGAAGTCTTGCTCCACCCATGTTTGAACCTAGGTGGAATCAATGATTAAAATTGTTTTAATTAAATTGGTAAATTAATTTAATTAATTAATTATTATTGACTGATTTATGAAAAAGTAAAAAAATCATATTTTTAAAGGTTTGAAAGAGTCTTAGTTTGACTAAGTCATTACCTAATCCTAAACTACCTATTCATGATCATGTCTCTCTCACGTCTCTCTCATTCTCTTTTCTTTTCACGTTATCTTTGCATAAACACAAGAACTTACAAGAAACTAAAAGTTCTTCACACTTGAAGAACTTTCTTGTTTAAAACATAATAAAAACATAACCAAAAACATTAGGCAAAGGAGGGTTTATCCGTCGAAGTTTGTTATTGAAGCTCGGATTTGGACGTCATTTGGAGGAGAAATCTGGGAATAAAGTTCAAGGTTAGATCGTCAAAATAAGGTATGATTTTTCTTAATCTTTGTCCCTTTCCCAAGATACCCCTAGGATTCAGTAGATTCAAAGCCAAAAACTAGGATTGTTTCCCCGTTGTATGGCCCTGTTACTAGCTCCAATCGATGGTTGTAAGATGGATGTGTAGCTGTGACTTTGAACACGAATTGAAGCACGAAAAATAGTTGTTTTATGGTTGTATTTCACGTGCACAAACTTGTATAAATTGTGATGTTCATATGAAGTATAAGCTGGCTGATTTGAGTGGAAACTATAAGCTAAATGAATCGATTAAAATGCACCCAAATATGTACTACATGATCCATGAATTACCCTAAAAACAAACATGTAATGTTGATAAAAAGGATGCTGAATACATACATAATTTTCAGCTATATGCTAAAAGTTACGGTCAAGCTTAGTTGTTTAGTATGTTATGAATAATAAATTATAATAAGTGAGGTCACTTAGGATCGAATCCATGACCTCACCATGTTAAATGTCATAGAAAACATCTAAGTTAAAAAGAATGTGACCATGAGGATTCGAACAAGTGATCTTGACCGACAATGAAGTACAAAAAAAAATGAGAGGAGTGGGATCTGAACTGACCACCTCTATGTCAGATTTAAGGAAAAATTAAAAGGTTGAGGCATGTGGGGATCAAAACCATGATCTCTATGCAGAATGAGGGGAATTTAAGGAGAAAAATTAAAGTGGGGTTGTGGGGGGTCGAACCCACACCCTCTCGTCCAAGAAGGAGAGAAATTAAAGAAAGTAAAACAAAAGGAAATGATGTTGTGGGTGTTCGATCCCACATCATCTTAATTCCAATGAATGAAAAATGAAGAGACAAATTAAGGAAAAATATGATGAAAGCGTTGGGTCTCGATCTTGGGTCCCCAAGCCGTGTGGATCAAACAAAAATAAATAACAATGTATTTGTTGTCCAAGGGATTCAAAATAGGGTTCCCTTGACAAAATTCTTTATTGATACATAAGTCATACGTAAATAATTGTTCAAAAATAATATTGCCTACATAGATCGAAATCAAGATCTTGGCATACTTACAAGATATATAAGTCTTGTACAACATAATCATAGGAAGATATGAATCACTTAAACGATCTATGGATTAATCTTCATGGCTTGTGTTTATAGACCAATAAGTCTAGCATAAGTTTTAAAGTATGTGAACCTAAGATGTATGTAACGAAATGACGAAACCCTATAAGGGTTAAGTAATTGTGAATCACACAAAATGGCCAAGTGCATTGGCATATGATGAAATGAACACTCACAAAAAAAGGGTGAGTAATTATGAATAGAAAATGTTCTAAAGCTAATGAATGTGGTTACAACATAATAACAGGCTAATGTGGAAGATGAGAGCAATATCAAATGAGGCTAAGTAAATGTTACCAAAACGTACTCACCTATGAGATTGTTAAGTCAATAAAGAGACTAGTCTCAATGAACACTCTAATAAAAGTATTGAGATTAATGTACACTTAATACTAATGATGAGATGAGAAATCTTATATTGAGCTATGATTTCCTCATACAAGAAGCCAACTTCTATGATGTATGAGTTAAATTTAATGGAACTTTATACCGAGCACCTATAGGCTAGCTATGAGTGGTGATGCCTTCATATGGGATGCGAGGAGGTTCATGTAACTCTTATGAGATGATGTTGTCTGGCATGCCGGGTATGGGTCATCTATCTTCTAGTCTTTGAATCTATACTTCCAATATAGGGATCTAGCAGGGTTCAATTCGCTATATACACTAGCATGTTTTGGTCACTTGGGCCAGTTATTCCACCTCTTTTCGGTGTGGGACAAACACTAAATTTCATGATGCTCGCATGATCTATGTCCGTTAAAGTTAAAGTTCACAATGAATAAATGAGGCAAGCCTCAAATGATGTTCATAATGAAATGAATGATACCAAAGGTGTTAATATGTATGATAATGCATGTTACTCTCAAGGCATGACTTTCCTATTCCAATTTGGCAAGTCCACTGACTTTACTAATCCAAATTTGGCATGTCCACTAACTTTTCTAATCCAATTTGGCAAGTCTACTAACTTGACTTTCCATAAATCATGTTATTGGGAAAGAGCTATTCTTACTCACGCATGTCCTTGGTGTTTGCTTGCATAAACCCATACTTAGTACAAGTGTGTACTAATCCCGTAAAACTCTATATTTTTAGGTACAGTACGACATTGCAGCTATTTGAATGTGGAGCTTTCATTCATATTTGGTAGGCCCTCACGCTTTCGAGGATGTCTACTGTTATTTTCTAGCTTAGATGTAGGATTTAGCTAGTGTAGCATGTCCCATTAGTGTTTATTTCAACTTTCATTTCAGGCTTCGTATTTGTGCTATTTTGGAAAAAATACTCTTAATGCAATTATGAACTATTTCTTTCATTTTATGATCTTAATGTTAGATGGTTGATTGTGAACCTTTATGAGTTTAAGTAGAATGTCTTAAATGAATGTTAAGTAAAAAAAATTTCAAATTTTCCAGTAAAATTAACCTAAATGAAGTAACGATGACGTATATAGGCTTGGCGGCGACCTGTGAGAGGTCAACGACGTCGGTCTTATCTGGGGTCTAGAATCCGGTTGTGACATCTTACCTTAGTGAGTCATAGGATAATTCCGAGGTAGGGAAACTCTTATGGAAAATGGGTTCACTTTCTCTTTCGCTTGGCTTTGGAAATTCACTCATTTAGTGTAGGATATTTCACTGTAATTGTTCAAGTTGAATTTACTGTGAATTCTTTAAATGATTAATTGTCAATGTTCAAATGTATTTACCGTAAATTCTTAAGGAGTTCGTAGTGAAGCTCAACTTGGTTTACTGAATGTTTTGACAAGGTTACTGTAATGTTTCTTTTTGGCTTAAAATTATGGGAATTCTTATCTAAGTTGTAAATGATTGTTAGTATGATGTTTTCTCTTTGTAATCATGAATGTTTTACTTAAATTGCATGAAAAACTATTTTACTATAATTCCCTTTTTACATGTTTTTGCATATATCGTACTTAGTACTTTGTTTTGTACTAACCCCATACTTTTCTATACTATATAAGTGTAGGTTTGAAGCTTTTGAATGTTTGAAGGCTAGAAGGAAGAGCTTGGTATAGTTTCTCTAAAGGAAAAATATGTCCTGATATATTTGAGGGCATAGTCCTTTTCTTAAATTTTATTTAAAGACTTTTTATCTATTTCTATTTAAATGTAAAGGGCCGTGTACCCAAGTTATTTATGTCGTATCTTTAAGTTTGGCTTGTAACGACGATATTTCATAGTATTTATGAAATATTTCCTTTTCATTAAATTATTCGTGAATAGTTTTAATTTCGGCCTACTTTTCATATCTTATGTAATGAATGTTACTTAAACGGCTTGTGCGAGACCCCAGAAAGGTTAACTACTCCAAGTCACAAGACACGTCTAGAGGGTAATTTTGGGTTGTGGCAGACTTGGTACCAAAGCAAAAGGATTTCGAAAAATGTTCAAGGTCTAAAATTCTCACAAGACACGTCTAGTAGTATCTTTATCAGTTGTGTGGGTCGCGATTTATCCATGGACAAGTGGCTATAGAACATACCTCCATAAGGTGTCTTCGTCTCTTGTTTTCCCTTGTCCGATGGTCTTCAAGGTGTGATTTCTTTGAAGGGGAGATGTTTCTATGTTTGAGGGAAAGAAAAGGTGAGTTTTGATGTAATGATGGTTTTGTTGCTAGATTAGTAGATGTGAAGGTATGTTTTGAAAATTGTGATGTGATGCCATTTATGGCTATGTGTGAATTAGGGAATTGGAAGTGTTGTGATGAGAAACTTTATGGTGATTTAGTTGTAAGCATAATAAGAGTTATTAGAATGAATAAAGTGCTTTTGAGAATAAATGAATTATCTTGTGATTATGTTCAATGATGGTAGATATGCTTTAAGGTTTGAAATTTATGAAATATTGAGAGGATGTGGAGATTTTGTAGGAGTTGAGGGCAACCTTTTTGTGTGACTAATGATTCATAGTTGTTCTTGTGATTGGTTGATGTTGTGGTGGCATACACTAAGGCGGAATTGTGGTATGAATATCTAGTGAGGATGTTTTCTTACATGAAATTGAGTTAAATGATGCCTAAGAGTTGAATAAAGTGTTGTAAGGTTGACGTATAATCTTAATGTGCATGAGTTGAGGATAGTGTGAGTTCTAACCTTGTGAGAAGCATATTGGTGATTTGGACTATGAGACCTTAAAGATGGATTTACCCTAAGTGGCAGAGAGTGAGTTGAGTAGAATGGCATGTAATGTACTTAGTCCAAGAGAATCCTAAAGGGTCACTAAGTGGGAGTGGTAGTATGGGATGCTACCATTGCGCTTAGTAAGACTTACCAAGTCTCTTTGGAGTAAGTTAGTATGGTCTTGTCCCTCATATTATCATGTCATCTTCATAAAGTTTCTTGGAAGGTGTATTATGGAATTCTTTAAGCATGTGACATAGTGATGTTTTGAATTCACTATAATGAAGTTCAACTTTTTGAGAAAATTGTTTTTTTCATGAATTATGGTTTCAAGGTGTTATAAGATAAGTTTATATGGTATTATACTTCATGTGATCATGTTATCCTGATGAATTGCATAAAGAATGAATTTTTGAAAAAAATTGATATACTTGGTAGTGAACAATGTGATTCACTATAAAAAATTTAATTTATGGGAAAAATTGTTTTGTTTTGAATTGAAGTTTCAATGTGTGTAAAAGTATGGTATATTAGCATGTTTAATGTTGGAGAAGGTAGTTCCTCCTTAAAAGAATTTTAAGGTTAAATTTTGACTTTGTAATGTTTGGCAAAAGTTGCCTATGTTGTTAAGTGCTTGAAAATGTGAAATGATGCTTGTTGTTAGTTACTGCCTTTATTGTTGATGTGTTGATCATTGTCAAAGTATATTAGTGATGCTAAGTGAGTCCTTGTTGTTCGTAAGGTTTAAGTGTCAGTCCAGGAAGAATGTTATTCAACGTGGGGGAGAATGCAACACCCAAAAAGAAATAAGGTGAACTAGAGCCTCGTGGTTGTTTATTAAGTTGATCTTCAGTTAAACTTAGTTATTTTAGTGTCCTTAGGCAGTGTATGAAGTTTGGTTAAGCTTGGAGTTCAATCGACCAAGAACGTCCATGATGTTCGGAAAGTATGCCTTAGAATGTACTAGTCTGTGCTTTTGTGTTTAGACGAGTTTTACATGTTCGTTTTACTTGAAACATTCATTGGATGTTACAAAGACCTAGAAGACTTAGTTTAGGGGTTTAACTTCTGGGAATGACCCCACCTAGGACCCACAAAGGGCCTTAGATGAAGGGCCCAAGACTGAGTAAAATATGCCAAAAAGCAGTGGCCATGGACGGCCCTAAGGACGGTCCGTTAGTTCGTCAATGGTCCGTCGACCTAGGGAGTCTATTGGAACAGTTAGTACAGTTGTACATGCTCTATTTGTATCTAACTATCCACCAACGAGACCCTACCAATGGTTCGTTGGCTCAACGATTGTCCATTGGTGAAGGTTCGTCTGTGAGGCATGCGAAGTCTGTGAAGTTGCTGCCAACTTGGGGTGTTTTATTAAAATACACCCCAATTCTTTTAAGAATATATGTGGATAATTTTAGTGTATATTATTTATATTAAATTGTTCTAAACCCTAAAACCCCATTTTAGACCCCTCTTCCTAAAACCCAAAACCCCTCTCTCTCTTACAAGACTCTCTCAAGTCTCCATGGAAGCTAGAAGTCAAGAAATGCTAGGAGGGCTGTTGATGGTTGTTTCTTCATCAACAATATTTGGTATTTCTTCAATGTGAGGTATGATATCCATCCTTGAACTCACTTTTTCATTTATGGAGCCCCTTCAAACTAACATTCAAAATGGATTTTCAACACTAGGTTCTACTATCTTCAAATCTAAATATGGGTCTTGCATGAAAACATTTCTAATGACTTAATAATGGTTTTCCTAATTTTAGTTGATGATTTTAAGGTTATAAATTCAATGAAATCATGTTAAAGCTTTTCTTCAATTGTTGACTTAAGAAATGGATTAAATGAGCAAGTTTGTGTAGAGAATGAGCTTTGGTTTCTTATTGTGGTTATTGTTGTTTAGATACTTCCCAAAGGGCTTTATTTCGATGAAATATATATTAAAATGCTACATGTGATGAAATATTGTATTGAAGGGTAAGTTGGTTATGTTGTTTATCTTTAATTTTCAAAATGCTCTTTAATGGAATGGTCCACCATCTTGTTGGGGGTGTTTACTTAAATTGTATGAATATAAAGTTACTAGTTTATTGTGAATGAGGCTATGAAGGCTTTTTATGTGAAGTAATATGAAAAGTTTGACATGCTTTGTTAAATGTGCCTTAGGAAGCTATTATATGAAATAGGCTAGAGAGTATGCTTAAATGAAGATATTCTTGTTTAGTGTTTTATGAAGCTTGTTAGAGAAGTCTGTTAAGGATTATGTCTAAAGGACTTATATGATTAAATGAAGTATGTAAAGTGTGTGATATGATGAATGAAGGTCTAAGAATGTATGAAGTGAAGCTTATGTGCAAGGTGTGCTCACATGTACACACACACTCACACTTAAATGATTGAATGAAGCTAATTTTACTCCTAAAGGGGAGTTTTATGGTGAATACTATTCGTGACTTGAGATGAAGTGTTTAGTCGCAACCCTTCTACATCCCATATGCTTTCTCAGATAGGTTAAAGGATGAATGCCCTCGTGAGTTGAGATGTGGTGTTCACTAGTTATCCTTAACATATAGTCTATAATGTTTAGAATCCATGGGAAGTTATGCCTACCACCGAGAGGATATGAGGATGTAACATCGTAGTGCTATTGCTACAACTTCTCTTGTGCAAAAGCAAGAAGATCCGGGCGCTTTTACTATTCCATGTACAATTGAGTTGTTATACTTTGCTAAAGCATTATGTGATCTAGGGGTAAGAATAAAGTTCGTGCCTCTCTCTACTTACAAGAGGTTAGGTCTGGGTGATTCAAAGCCCACTGCGATGTGGTTACTGATGGCTAATCGAATGGAAAAGAGGATAATTAGGATAATCCATGATATTTTGATGTTATTTATATTTTCGGTGGATTTTATGATTCTTGATTATGTTGTGGACTTTGAGGTGCCTATTCTTCTTGGGAAGTTGTGCATCATTATCAGTCGCGCCTTGGTTGACTTAAAGAAAGGGTAGATAAAGTTTCGGTTAAAAAATGAAGAAGCGACTTTCAAGGATTTTATGTCCATGAGGCAGAGCGGTGAGCTCCTATCGGTATCTCTGATATCCTACAGGTTGAGAGTTCTTCTGAGGTACAAAAAGAAGAGCACCTTTGTATTGAGGCACTAGAGGCATTGATCATAAATTTTTAGAGTGATGGTATTGAAGAGTATGGTCATTGGTTGCGGCAATTGATTGAGGTGATGTGCGGTTCAAAATAAAGAAGTTGAAATTTGATATGAGGCATCGCGAGTCTCCACCGTGAGACCATCTATTAAGGAGGCCCAAAAATCGGAGCTTAACGCTCTACCACCTCATCTGAGGTATGTTTTCTTGGGAAAAGATTACACTTTTCCAGTAATTATTTCATTGGATTTGAATGTGGTCCATATGGAGTGTCTTGCGAAAGTACTAAAAAGTTTCAAAGGAGCCATTTGTTTGACTATTGCGGACATTATTGGGATTCCACCTGGTATTTGTTCACACAAAATCCAACTCATGCCCATTCAGAAGCCAAGTATTGAGCATCAAATACTGTTAAATCCACCTATGCATGAGTTAGCAAAGAAGTACAATATAAAGTTGTTGGATGATGGAGTAATATATCTGATTGCTGATTATAGTTGGGTTTGCGTTGTTCAGTCTGTGCCCAAAAAGGGGGGAATGACTGTGGTCCCCAATGACAACAATGAGCTTGTTACAAGAATTTTTATGGATTACTGGAAGTTGAATGCATGGAAAGAAAAGGACCATTTTCTGCTTCCCTTCATGGATCATATGTTGGATAGGCTTGCAGGAAAGGGGTGGTATTATTTTCTTAATGGTTATTCGGGTAACAACCAAATCTCTATTGAACTGGAGGATCAAGAGAAAACCACCTTTGCTTGCACTTATGGAACTTTCGCGTTGAAAAGGATGCCTTTTCGGTTGTGTAATGCACCGACGACTCATCAGATATTTATGATGTCAATATTCTCCGATATTATTTAAGACACTACTAAGGTGTTTATGGATGAGTTTTCAGTGGTTGGCGACTCCTTTGAGCATTGTTGAGTAACATGGGTGAGGTTCTCAAAAGGTGTGAGGATTGCAACCTTGTGCTAAATTAGGAGAAATGTCACTTCATGGTGAAATTGAGTATTATATTGGGTCATCACATCTCATAGAAAGGGATAGAGGTTGATCAAGCCAATGTTGAGGTCATAGAGAGACTTCCTCCACCAATCTCTTTAAAAAGTGTGAGGAGTTTTCTTGGGAATGTGGGCTTCTAACGGAGGTTTATTAAGGATTTTTCAAAAATTGCACATCCTCTATGCAATTTACTTTACAAAGAATGTAAATTTTATTTTGATGAATCCTGTCAGAAGGCGTTTGGTGAGTTTATGGAGAAGTTTGTATCTACGACCATTATTATTTCCCCAGATTTGAGTAAACCATTTGAGGTGATGTGTGATGCTAGTGGGGTTGATCTTGGTGTAGTTTTTAGTCAAAGAAGGGATAAAATCCTTCAACCCATTTATTACGCCAGTAAGGCCATTATTGAAGCTCAAAAGAACTCTATTGTGACTGAACAAGAGATCATTGCGGTGGTTTTGCTTTCGAAAATTTTTGCTCCTACTTGCTTTAGACGAGAATCATATTGCATACTGATTATTCCTCTTTGAGATTTTTGATTTCAAAGAATTATTCGAAATCAAGATTGATTACATGGGTATTACTTGTAATGACCCTAAATATGGATATACTAAGTGATGCTTAATGTGTAAGGAATGTCTATGATTAGACTAGGATTCACATGAATATCAGCGCATAGAACCAAACCTCGGAATCCTTGCTACAGTAAATAAAACTAATTGGGGAGTTAGTTGATCTTGGAAAGGTTGGGTCCAACCATGTAGGGCGCTCGAATACGAATATTTACTCGAATGAGTCTTTATCAGACTTAAAAAGTGGAAGTCTTAGATTTTGAGGGTCTAGGGGTAAAATGGTATCTTTCAAGGCTAAGGGTAATATAATAATTACCCTTAATATATAATTAATTATTTAATTAATAAGGTGGAGGGGAAATTTGGGGGAAGAAAGCCGAAATTAAGCTCTTAAAGTGAAGTCTTGCTTCATCCGGGTTCGAACGTAGCTGGAAATAATGAAGTAATGTAATTTTAAATTAAGATACTGAATTTTTGTAATTAATTAATAATTATTATTCATTATATAATTTAAACAAAATAAAAATAAGATTTTTATTAAATAAATAAAACCCTATTGATTAAGTCCTAAAACTAGACTACTAAACCTCCTATAACTCCAACTCTCTCTCACGTCTATCTTTCAACTCTCATGATCAATATCTCCATTCTTTCACATGATATTTTTCTTCCAAAATAACATACAAAAGTATAAAAATAAACCACATTCTTCACATTTGAATAACTCACACTCAATCATACGAAAACACACGGTAATCGCACACTGGGCTAAGGGAGGTTGTCATTCGATTGGAGTTACTATTGAAGAGTCATAGACGTGTTCTTGGGTGTAGTTTTTGGGTCATAAAATTCTAGTTTTGAGCATCAAAATAAGGTATGGGTTTTTGTTTCTCTTGGTCCCTTTCTCAATAGACCCCTTAATGTTCGTATTAGTCATTCGAAAACTAGGATTGTTTCCCCTTTTGCATGCCCCTTTCACTAGCTCCCAATCAATAGTAGGTTGGGTATGATTGCTAGTACAGTTAGGTGTATGTGATGTTTTCGTGAGGATTATGATTATGTTGTGTACTTGAAATCGTATCGTATGCAACCTTGTACTAGAAAATTTATGCAAGTGTGTATGTAAAAAAATGTCACTGTGAATAAGAACAAGTTAAAGCTTCAAGTTTAATATTGTCTTGGTTGTCATTTTACATACATAAACCTATGTAAATCGCGATTTCCATAAATATGGAAATGGGGATGATTTGATGGACAATAATTTAGCTCAACGAATCCATGAAATACACCCCAAAAACTGTTAAATGATCCATGAATCTTTCCAAGTTTTGAAGTTTAAATATTGATGAAAATAAGTTAAGAAAATGAATAAGTGTGCAGCGAAAAATATAAGTTTAGTTTAGGCTAAAATATAGAAGGGAAATCTGGAAAATTAAATTAATTTGAAGGGGTGAGGCCACTAGGATTCGAACCTGTGACCTAACCCGTGTGGAACCTTAATCTCGCAAGAGAGAAAGAAATGGGGCTGGCGGGATTCGAAAAGCTGTGTACAGGCGAGTTAGGATATGGAAAAATTTTAAATAAATAAAATGCGAGGTGTGGGAATTGAACCCACGACCTCAAGGCTTGAAAGGAAAATAGGGAAATAAATTTGAAAATAAAGTGAGGCCGTGGGGGCTCGAACCCACAACCTCACTACCAAACGCCTAGCTAAGCTAACTTTAAATAAAAATAAAATAAGGAGGCTCTGGGGGGTTTGAACCACATCACAGCCCTAGCCAAATTTAAAATAAATACGGAGGTTATGGGGGTTCGAACCCACAACCTCCTAATTTCCAGCGAAATAATGAATAAAATAAAAAGAGGCTGTGGGGGTTTGATTCCACAACCTCTTGGTCTAGGCGAATTGGACAAGACAAATTTTTAATGAATATTAAAAAGGGGTTGTGGGGGTTTGATCCCACAACACTTCGGCCAAATAAGAGGAAAACCTAAGGAGAAAAATAAAGATAGAATATTGATGTTAGGGCTCGATCTAGGGTCCCAATGTAATGAAGACTTAAAATTAAGGAAAGGGAAAATGTAAGTATTGTCCAGGGGTTTCGAACTTGGGTTCCCTTGTCCAAATTTCCATATTGATACATAAATCATACGTGAATTAAATGTTCAAGAATAATTCAACCTACTTAGATTGAAATCATGATCTTGGAATACATACAAGATACATAAGTCTTGTACTACATAAACATAGGAACATATAAGTCACTTATTAAACTATGAATGAAGCATCATGACTTGTATGTATAAACCCATAATTCTAGCATACGATTAAAAAATAAGTGAACCTAAGAAATTAACAATAAAGTAATGAAACCCTAGATTGGTTAAGTTAGAGTTTGAAACACAATAAATGGCCAAGTGCATTGGCATATAAAGAAATGAACATTTACGTAAAAAGGGGTGAGAGATTTTGAAGAGAAAATGTGGTAATGTCAATGAATGTCATGACAACATGATATGAGGCTAATTTAAAAGATGAGATCAATCTCAAATGAGACTAAGTAAATGTTAATAAAACGTACTCACCTATGAGAGTGTAAAGTTAATGAAGAGACCAGTCCTTATGAACAGTCTAATGAAATTATTGAGATTAATGCACTAAATACTAATGATGAGATGAGAAATCATCTATAGATATATGATCTCCTCATACAAGAAGCCAACTTCCACAACGTATGAGTTGAATATAATGGAACTTTATATTGAGCACTGATAGACTAGCTATGAGTGGTCATGCCTTCTTTTAGGAAAGGCAGAGGTTCACGTAACTCTCATGAGATAGTATTATCCGGCATGCCGAATATGGGTCTCCTTATATATCTCCCAGTCTTAGAACTTATACTGCCAATATAGGAATCTGGCGGGGTTACATTCCCATATACGTAGAATTTTTTGGGTCACTTTGGCTGATGATTACACCTCTTTTTGATGTGGAGGAGACACTAGATTACAAGATGCTCACATGATCTATGTTGGTTAAAGTTAAAGTTTCCAATGGATAAATGAGGCCAGCCTCAAATGATGCACATGATGAATTGAACAATACCAAAGGTGTTAGCACAGGCTCAAGTAATTACACTATTCTTGATAATTCCACAACACACTCGATGAGAGTCTTAAACTACATCCTAGGTATAGCTGGTGTTCACACTAGCCTATGAACAAAATGTAATGAAGTACGTATGAATGAATGAAGCAGACTCTGTGTTTGCCAATGAAGACTCTCTAGTTGAGGTCCCATATGTTGAGCCCTCTTTTTGGAAAGTCTTAATGTCAAGTCCATGATTCCAAGGTATCATGTCATATGAATGAGTGTTGTAAAACATGTTTTATACTATATGGTATATGATGTGAGCTATGTGTAAGATGTTATGAGTTGTGTGCAATATGATAAGTATGATGATGCATGTTACTCTCATGGCATGACTTTCCTAATCAAAATTTCGAAAGCTCACTGACTTTCCTAATCAAAATTTTGAAATCTTACTAACTTTCCTAATCCAAATTTTGAAAGTTCAATAAGTTTCCTAATCTCAATTTGGTAACTCCATTTACTCGACTCTCTATAATCATGTTGTTAGGAAAGATCTATTTCTTCTCATGCATGTCCTTTATGTGTGCTTGCATATACCCATACATAGTAAAAGTGTTTACTAATTTCATACAACTTTAAATTTTTAGGTGTAGGCACAGGTGGACGCTAGAGCTTACAGGTTGACATTCTAGCTCTCTGGACGTGGAGCTCTCATCCAAACCTGGTAGGCCCTCATGCTTTCGAGGCTTTCTACTGTTATTATCTAGATATGATGTAGGCTTTAGCTAGCGGAGCATTTTCCACTAGTGTTTTATTTCCCATTTCATTTTACACTTTGTATTGGTGTCGTTTTGGCAAGTACAAATTTACTATAGCTATGAACTATTTCTTTCATTTGATCATATTAATATTAGATGGTTGATGGTGAACAATTATATATTTAATAGATGTTTAGTAAGCATGTTAGGAAAAAAAGTTTCAAATTTTCCGATAAAATTAATCTGGATGATGTAAGAATGACATATGTAGTCTTGTCTATGACCTCTAAGAGGTCAACGACGCCGGTCTTGTCTTGTGTCTAGACTCCGGTCGTGACATAACTGTTGCATGAATTTGATTTTGAAGTAAAACATAGAAAAGGGACCAAATATCAAGTTGTTGATCACTTTTCCATATTCTAGGATGAAGCTATGTGAGAGTTGGGTGAAAAGGCTAAAATTGGTGATACTTTCATGACTTGATTCCATGGTTCACCAATTTTGTGAATCATTTCGCTTGTGATATAGTTCCGTCGGGCTTGACCTTTCATCAAATAAAAAAGTTCATGCTTGATGTGAAAAAGTTCTTTTGGTATAAGCCATATGTATATAGGAGTTGTGCTGATGGTGTTATTCGTCGTTGTGTGGCGAATGTTCAGATGCTAAATGTCTTGGAGGCATACCACTCCTTGCCTGGGGGTGGGCATCATAGTGGTATCCTGACTACCCATAAAATTTTGCAATGTTGCTACTACTATCAAACCATCCACCAAGATGCTCATGAGTATGCCAAGGCATGTGATAGGTGCAAGAGAGATAGAGGTATTTCTAGAAGGCAAGAGCTCCCTTTGAATCTCATTCTTGGAATTGAATTGTTTGATTATTAGGCATTGTCTTCATGGGCCCTTTTTTGAGTTCTCATGGGATGAAGTATATTCTTGTGGCGGTTGATTGTGTTTCAAAATGGGTGGAAGCCATAGCACAAGTAAATAATGAAGGGAAGAGTGTTACCACATTCTTTAAAAAGAACACATTTTCAACATTTGGCATCCCTAGGGCCATTAATAGTTATGGGTTGCGTTCTTTTGGTTTTTAGACAATATCATGTGTGCATTTTACTTTAATCCATTTAGACTGTTGGATAGATAATAGTTTAGGTTTCGTGTCAAAAAGTTTCGAGAAAACACAAAAAGAATGGCTTATTAGGTGCTCAATGTGCAGGACCAACCAAAAAATTATGCAGAAATTGTTTTGGTGCACTGATCTACGCAACAACCAACGGACTGTCATCCCATTGGCGTACCATCGATGGTTTCCATGGATCTCAGGAATGATTTTCAATGTTGTCTTAGTTAGGTCCTAATCGATGGAGCGTTCGACGGACATTCCATTGACTTACGATTAACCAATGGGGAATCCTTAGTTCCCTAGAACCCATGACGCGACTCTACCTAACAAGTTATATATTAAAATCATCCGTTCTTTTTCCTTCCCCTTATTCCCTTATTCCCCCACTAATTCCCACATTCATTCACTCTAAACTTCTCTCTAATTTTTCACTATCTCACCTTCCCAAAAATTCCCAGTACCCTAATCTCCTAAATTCGTCATCCATCTCTTCAATTTTCCAATAGGTGTTAAAAGTCATGCTCAGTGGTGGTTTTACAAAGTTTACCCTCATCTTCACTCCACTACAACGTACATGTATGTCATTCTCATATACTCAATGATTCTTGTTCATTTGTATGAGACAATGATTAGATTGTATGTGGGTCTTCACTTAGGGACAAATTAACATGATAAACTTGTTAAAATTTTGTTCCTTGTCCCTTAGAGTAATGGAAAGTTAATGGGTTCAGGGTGCTAATTGTCTCAGTGAACTCTGGATATTGTTTGATTTGTGGTTTTCCGACTTAGGGATTAATAGTCTCTTAGAAGCTAGGATCAAAGTTTTTTGATGATTGCTGTTTAAAATTATGTGTCTTGATGTGCTTGAAATTGTCTATTTGTGGGGTACAATTGATGTTTTAAAAATATATCTCTAATCAAAAGTACGAGACCGCGTCTACGGACCATCTGTTAATCGATGGACCGTCGATAGGGTTCGCCTAATAGTTGCACCACGTATTTGCTTAACTTTGGGATGACGAAAGTGGACTACGGTTCATCGATTCATCGACGGGCCATTCTGCACATCTGTCATTTCTTACTACTACTTTTGTAACCTGTAACATCTGAAGTGTGCTAAGTGTCCACAAATGTACCCAATCGACAAACCGTTATTTGATCGACGGAAAGTTGATAAAGCTCGTCGACCAGTTCTGCACTTCTACTATGTCTTTTATTAAAAAAAAGTGCTTCTTTTGTGTGTGTAGGATCAATATAACGAATCTAATAACTCTCCTTTATAGGAACTAGTGGCCCACAAACCAGATCTTGTCTATTCTAGAGGATGGTTCATATCCGTCGCACCATCACACCATTTGATTGGCTCGTCTGACAATGAGCATGATCCCGAATACGTGCCCCCAGGCACAAAAACACGACACCTTCTGTTAGGACAACTCGAAGTACACCCAAAAAGATGGCGTCTGGCATAGTCACTGCCTCCCAGTCTTATAAGGAGCGCACACTTACCGGCATATCGTCTATATCTGCCTTGGCTCTTAGGGAGCTTCTGGCTCCAATTACTCTTCCGAGGCTGAATCGGCCCATTCTACAGGGTCGAATGAGTCCATTGCATCAGGTCTAAGTTCACATGGAGACAGTGTCCAAAATGCCCCTACACAACATGCCTCGTCTGATGAGGCCCAGAGTTCGAACTCTATTCTGGCACCAAGACATTAAGACCCTGCACGCATTGCTGATCAGCTTGACTGGTGGTGCATAGAAGGGCAGTAACGAATATAATGGGATGCCAAGAAACTCAATGATAAGGGGGTGATGACTTTTGAAGGCACAATCTTACGGAGTCTACACACAGCCCCTACGATACATACCTTATTTACTCACCACGAGCTCGAGTGGATGTCTAGGAGCATGGAACCTTATAGTGAGTATACGGTTAAATAGTTCTATGTCTCTTACATAGTAGCTCTCTGAGGGCCTTTGGACAGGCAAGAAAACTCAACAAAATAGGCACCACTTACATATGTCCGGGTTTGAGTCCGGTGGGTGTATATTTCCTCTCTCGCCATTCGCCGCTTTCTTTACGGTGACACCACTGATGTAGGGAGGCCCCCCTCACCGCTGAGTGTTACTACAGGTGGAACATGGTAAAGTGTGGACATTTTATGTGGGATAGAGATTTGAGAGAGTCCACCAAGAGGTGGATTGCCTAGCATATATATATATATATTGTGAGGGCGCGCACTGGGTGACCGATCACAGAGGCCTTATCAGGAAAGCCAACCTCACATTTGCAGCCAAGTTCATCTGGCTTTTCATCCGCCACCACCTATCCCCACAGCTGCAGATAACATACTTACATTGGATAGAGCGGTCTTGGTAGCAGCGATGGTGGATGTGTTAGAGAGGGATTTCAAATCCTCTACCATTTACCCATTTTTCTTCATGATCGTTGAGCTGTGCACGACTACTGGATTTCCCATTTTGCATGTAAATGTCCTCCGTACTCCTACCGATCATTGGATATTGGTCTCGTTAGGGTTCACGCCAATGAGGCGGTACCACAGAGAGGTCCCAGATTAGAGGTGCAGCAGCTTGATGAAAACATGGCACATACAGTTGAGCAAGCCCAAGGGGTTGATCAAGCTACATCAGATTCTACAGATACCGCCCCAGTCGAGTCTACCGCGGGGACTAGCAAAACAGGTCCCAATTGCTAGGGTAAAAAAGTTACATGCCCAAATGTCTATGTTGCGGCATTATATCCAGCCTTGGATGCAATGATCCATTGCTTAGGATGAAGACCGTATTGAGAAAAAGGTAGCACAACAGACGGAGAGGATGATTAAGGCGGTCCACCAGCGCCTCGATACTTTTGAGTTGAGAGTCCTCACACACCCAGCCCCCTCTATTTATATGGTGTCTTTCCAGTTAAATGTGGCATGTCTGAGGGCGGATGTTGATGCCTTCTTAGACATGAGGGTGCCCGAGACTTAGTCCGCACTTGAGGAGCTTGTTGAGGATACGTTGCTCGTTCCACTGTTCACTACCTCTACTGCACGACCGCCTCACTACGTGAGAGTTCCATGATGCAAAGGTTTAGAAAGAATGAGGAGGCTCGGGCTAGGAAGAAGGGTCCCACTGAGATGCAGGCCGTGAAGGGAGCATCATTGGTCGATGAGGAGACCCGACAGATGAGGGCTTGTGATTTAGCTGCTGGGTCATCTAGTTCCAAGTTTGTTGATATTGAGAGGACCACCAGTGAGGCTGCTAACATTGATGTGGATACTACTGATGGTTTCACTACTATTGATGGAGTGGGTTCCGAGAAACCGGACCCTCCGTCTTATTGATCTTTGGCACTATGCGTCAAGGGTATTATTTTTATATTTCTTATGTATTAGGGACAATTGCATGATTTTTTGTCGAGGGTGGGGTAAATGGAAAAAGACTGCAAGGGTGACGTCTGAGTATCCTAACTGACGATCCTCTATTGGGGTTTTTTCCCTGTGTTCTTTTGCCCCAAGAGATTGGTAATTTAACTATTGAACCGGTATGTTTAGTATCTTGTAGTAACACCTTGAAAACCCAAGCCATGCCATAAATCCTAAAGTAGATGTCATAATGTTTAAGTAATTTTTTAAGTCCATATTAATGAATATAGGTCATTTAGGATGTTTAAGAACCAAAACATTCAAGAACGTCCAAGACATCCGGAATGTTTGTTCAAAGGGGTATTACTGTGCCCTAGCCTATTTGACTAACTTTTAAGAGTCGGAAATGTATGAAAATATGTGAAAGGGTAGCTAACAGGTGTTTAGTTGTTTCGTGGTTGAAACGTCCAAGAACGACTAACCAAATACCAACCAAGGGCTCTTGAGGAGCACCCTTGTGTTTGAAGAAACAGAGACTGGGTAGTGGGCATCAACGTGATCACCTACGGTCTATGTGTGACTGGTGGGTCTTCGAGGCCACCATTATCCATGACTTAGACAAGTTGAAGAAGGTCTTTGCCTGCACAGTCTCTGAACTCATTGATGGAGTGCATGATGGAGGGGTGAAGGAACTTCGACTCACAGACGGTATGAGTGTTGAGTTTATTATTTATTTAAGTTATTTTCATTTAATTATTTGGGGGCTTAGGTGAATAATTTGGGGTTAAAGGGAATCTAAGTAAGTTTATTACGTCCCAATAAAAATACCATTTACCCTCATTAATCAAAAGACAACTCATAAATAAACTCTCTTCCTTCTATCTTCTTTCTCTCTCTACTTGGACTCACCGTTGAAGACTAGCAAGGATTAGGATTTGGGGGCTGGAAAGGGAGAAATTCACCATCAATTTTTTTTCAAACGTGAAGGTATGGTTCTAATTTACCTTTTTGACTCTTTCCTCAAAGGTTTCCTTCAAAATGTATTTAAAATATTGAGTTTTCTTATGGGTTTCATCTGATTACGAAATAGAAGTTATGAATTGATATGTGTTAGCATGCCTTGATATGCTATGAAATGCTAATGTGTTAACCTCACGTATATCGATTAAGATGAAAGGAATTATACTCACATAATTCTTATTGAGCTATTGATAATGGCGATTATAAAAAGGGTAGACCCTATAACCTAAACTTAGCTATAATTGATAATTAAAAGCTTAAAGACATTTCAACAAGGGACTCTATCATATCAGTGAGTGAACTAGATTGAGGAGAGTTCTTTCCCACTTAGGGAAGGTAGGAACACTATATTATTTTTGAGAGTGGAGACTATAATGCATGGTGCATAAAAAGTATCCTAACAAAATCTCTTATTTTCTTGAACTATGTTTCCCCTATAATAATAATAGCTAGTCGATCCACGTAGTTGCTATGTTTCATGTTTTGTACTACCATTGAAAGTATTCTACCTTCTTTTGGTGTAGATCATGATGTTCTCAAAAGGTAAAATAAAGTAAAAGAATTGAACTCTAACTTAGATAACTTAAGCGGTCTATCTTAGTCTAGTCAGGAGAATGTGACTCTACCTAAACATTCCACTAGTTATCCTTAAGGGGATTCTTAGGAGTAGTTTCTTATATATGTTTATGCTATGATTATATATGATGTATATATGATGACTGTGGCACATTTTTGAAAATATATGTTGATTAGTTCATTTATGAATATGCCTTCGGTCATAATGTTAATATATGATAAAAAGTAAACCTAATTGTTATGTTATGTAAAGTTGGACATTTGTCATGGTTTCTTGTTGAGGATACTTTATTTAGGAAGATTATGGGTCTTCGCTTGGTCATTGAACTTGTTGACTTGATAAGGACTCATGAGTAGTTGTCTTGCTTATTATGATATGATCGACTCTTATTGATTCTTATGATATTGTTCCTTTATGATAGGGTTGTAATAAATCCTTGTTTCAAGTATGTTGAGAAAAGTATTACTTGTTGAGATTGTAAACCTGTTTGGATTGTTGATATGATTTGCTTGGTTTGCATTGGGTCCCTAAAAGGGTAAAATGCCATGTTTTTACAAAAGTACATTTTGAGCATCTTTTGTTTTTGTGTGTGTATAAGGTCTCATTCTTAGTACATGTTGAGTACTAACCCCATTTTCTTCCCTTTTCCCAAACATTTTACGTTCCGGTCGATGAATTTGTGTAGGTGACATTAATGAAGGCTTGGATTCTTCCTTTCATACAAGTGGTGTAGGTCCTCAACTTCCGAAGGCAATTCCATCATCTATCTTAGGAACTAGTTATTATCCTAATGAATCTTTCATTCCTTTCCTTTTCAATTGAGTACTATCATTTTGTATGACCTATATGTAGTCTTTTTTGATTGATGTAAGGGCTATGCCTATATTATGATAATCATTTAGATTTTAAGAGATGAGACAATCGTTGAGACTATTTCTATGTTTTATATATACGTATGTGCGATAAAAGTAGAAGGCTATGTAACTTTCTTATATGAAGAGTCTATGCATACTCGATATGAATGCATATTTTTTGTATGTAGAGGTCTATGTAAACCTCCAAGTAGTGATAATGAAAGTTCAAATTTTTTCCTGCATTTTTCATCCTATGAATGTAATGATATGAGACTAAGAAGCTAGTTTTTGTCCTTAAAAAGAACGACGACGTCGGTTACATCCAAAGGGTAAACCTTGATTTGACAAATATAGTATAAGAGCATGAGGTTGAACACCGTTGAGTTATTACTCTCATTCTACCACGTCTATGTAGGTTTGTATTCATAATCATGAACCGCGCCACAATTATGAGTAGGAATATATATGATTCTTAGGAATCACTCTCTTTCTAGGAAATCTTATATCGTGCCAATAAAGTATACTCACGGTGTTCTTTCATATCTAATCATATTGTTGTGCTTATAGGAAACATGAACACTTGAAGAAATTCAGCGCAAAGAGTTGAAGAGAAAATTTCCAATGCATGAGCTCCACCCCGTGGTAAGCATGTTCCTCCACTTTAAGAAGAGGATAATATGGAGCAAGAATTGTCCAATCCTCCTCCTTTTAAATATAAGTGTATAAGGACCGCTCTTCTTCAAATGGCCAAAACTATTATGGATCAAGCAAATCGAGAGGATATGCCCCAACCTCATCAACAAGTCACTATTATTGCCTCGAGTCTAATGGACTATACTCGAATGAACCCTCCTTCTTTCTATGGGTCTAAGGTTGATGAAGACCCCAAGAATTCATAAATGAGATCCCTAATAAACTTTTGGCTATGGGGCTGTCCACAAGTGAGAAGTCCGAGTTTGTCACTTATCAACTCATGAACGTG
This sequence comes from Solanum lycopersicum, assembly GCF_036512215.1. Taxonomy (NCBI): domain Eukaryota; kingdom Viridiplantae; phylum Streptophyta; class Magnoliopsida; order Solanales; family Solanaceae; genus Solanum; species Solanum lycopersicum. Next base: position 18,714,137 of record NC_090805.1, read on the forward strand.
GCGCTAGCATGGTATGTGCAATGGAGGGATAATAGGAAATTGAGGGGTGGTCCGGTGACTTGTGAGATCTTTAAGGCGTCTTTTGTAGATCGGTTCTTCCCTAGGGAGATGAGAAAGGAAAAAGTGGTGGAGTTCATTAATCTTCTCCAAGGAGGAACGAGTGTCCATGAGTACTCTTTGAAATTCATTAAGTTATCAAAATCTGATCCTTCTTTGGTCTCCGCTCTTATAGACCAAATGAGTGGTTTTTGATGGGGCGTCATAGGTGTTATATGAGGAGTGTCATTCGGCAATTCTACACGACAACATGAACATTTTCAGTCTTATGGTGCATGCATTAAAGGTTGAGCAGGCAAGGGCTATGTGAAAGAGTAGAGATGCTAAGAGAGCAAGGTCATATGATTGAGGTTCTTCAAATAATAGGCTTTAAATACAACTCAAGCCTACACTTAAGAAGCGGGTTTCTAATCAAGTCCCTTCTAAATTCCAAAAAGCTAGTGGTGATAGAGTGTCTAACCCTAAATTCAAGCAGGAAAAAGGTACTAATTAACCTAATGGGAAGCTAGCTTATGGAAAGTGTAGTAAAAACAACTATGGTGATTGTCTTAAGGGGACGGATAATTGCTTTAGCTGTGGCAAGAATGGTCACAAGATGAGAGATTGTTCAAAGTTGAATAGTCAAGACAAGGGTAGCGGTCAAGCCCAAGCTAGTGGTTCTAGTGATGCTCCAAAAAACCGTTTTTATGATCTTCGTTCTAGGGGTGAGCAAGATACTTCTCCCAACGTGGTGACCGTTATGTTGAAAGTCTTTTTTATTGATGTATATGCATTACTTCATCCTAGCGCTACTTTATCATTTCTTACACATCTAGTAGAGAAAAGATTTCATATTTTACGCTATACTTTGCATGAACCTTTTATAGTGTCTACTCTGTTGGGTGAGTCAGTTGTTGCAAAAACTGTGTATAGAAATATTCTACTCTAGTGGGTAAGTCGGTTGTTGCAAAAAGTGTATATATGATTGATTTTTATATTATATTGGGTATGGATATTTTGCATGCATGTTTTGCCTTTATTGATTGTAGGACAAGAGTTGTGAGGTTTAACTTTCAAAATGAACCCATTGTTGAGTGGAAGGGGGAATATTCAATTTTTACAGGTCTTATTATTTTTTATCTGAAACATGCAAAATGATCTCAAAAGGTTGTCTATATCATATAGTAAGCTTCCAAGATCTAGACTTCAAAGTTCCTCCTATTTAGTCGGTACCCATAGTGAGTGAATTTCAAGAGGTCATCCCTAATAACCTTCACAGTATTACTCCCGAACGGGAAATTGACTTTGGCATTGATTTGATACAAGATACAAATCCCATATCAATCTCTCCTTATCGGATGGCTCCGACCGAATTAAAGAAATTGAAGGCTCACCTCAAGGATTTACTAGATAAGTGTTTTATGAGGCCTAATATATCTCCTTGGGGTGCTCCAGTTTAGTATGTGAAGAAGAAAGATGGGTTTTTGAGAATTTGTATTGGTTACCACAAACTCAACAAGGTCACTATTAAGATTAAGTTCCCTCTTCCTCAGATTGATGACTTGTTTGATAACCTCCAAGGGTGAGCTACTTTTCAAACAAAGACTTGAGGTCGGGGTATCACGAAGACAGGGTGAGAGGTGAGGACATTCCAAAAATAACCTTTTGGACTTGGTTTTGGCAATATGAGTTCTTGGCATGTCTTTCGATATATCTAATTCTACGGCAGCGTTTATGGACCTAATGAATATAGTGTTTTGAAATATCATAGATTCATTTGTCATTATGTTCAATGACGATATATATTCAAAGTATGAGGGTGATCATATAGGTCATTTGAGGGTGGAATTTCAAACCCTTAAGAACATCAATTGTACGCCAAATATAGTAAGAGTATGTTTTGGTTGAGGTCGGTGAAATTTCTTGGGCATATAATCTACAATGAGGTAGTTGAGGTAGATCCAAGGAATATGAAAGCGGTGAAAAATTAGCCTAGACCATTGTATCCAACCGACATTAGGAGTTTCTTTGGTCTAGCGGGTTATTATCGGAGGATTATAGATGGTTTTTATCTGTTGCATCTCCTTTGACTACTTTGATGCAAAAGAGTAAAAAGTTTGAGTGGTCGGAGGCATGTGAGAAAAGTTTTCATTTGTTGAAAGATAGGCTCCCTTCCGCTCCGAGGTAGAGTTTATCGGATGGTACAAAGGGTTTTGTTGTGTATCTTGACGCATCCCAAGTGGGTTTGGGTTATGAGTTTATGCAACACAGGAAAGTGATAGACTATGCCTCTAGGCAACTTAAGGTACATGAGAGAAACTATCTCACTCAAGACCTTGAGTTAGATGCCATGGTGTTTGCTTTGAAAATTTATAGGCATTACTTGTATGGGGTGCATGTTGACGTCTTTATCGATCATAAGGGTCTACAATATAGTTTACCCAAAAAGAGATGAATCTCCGACAAAGAATGTTGCTGGAGTTGTTGAACGATTATGATATGAGTGTCCTTTATTACCCTGGTAAGGCTAATGTAGTTTTGGATGCCCTAAGTCATATGACTATGGGTAGTGTATCCCATCTTGACGAAGACAAGAGGGACCTATCAAGGGAGGTAAATAGGTTTGATAGGTTAAGGGTGAGGTTTGATAGCTCTCCGCAGGGAGGTGCTATAGTTCATGTTAACTCTAAATCATCTCTAATGGTTGAGGAGAAGTCCAAACAACACCTTGATCCAGACTTAATAGAGTTTAAAGAATCGGTTCCCGGTTAGTTGAATGAATAATTCTCCTTCTGGGGCAATGGTGTGCTAAGGTACCAAGGGAGATTGTGTTTTCCCAAAGTAGAATGGTTGAGGGATCGAATTCTAGAAGAAGAACGTGGGTCCCCCTACTCAATTCAAAAAAATGTACCATGACCTAAGGATATATATAGGTGGGAAGGTCTAAAAAGGAACAAAGCTGAATTGTGGCTAAGTGTTTGAATTGCCACCAAGTAAACGTCAACTACCAAAAGTCGTGTGGCTTACTACAAGAGATCCAAATTCATACTTGGAAGTGGGAAGACATCAATAGGGACTTTGTATTAGGTTTACCCCGGACACAAAAGTTGTATGATTCCATATGGGTGGTGATTGATCGATTAACTGAATCCACTCATGTTATTTCCATCAAATCTACATGTTCGGCGGAGGATTATGCAATAATCTTCATAGATGAGATTGTGTGCCGTCATGACATTCCATTACCCATATCAGATCGGGGCACACAATTCACATCTAGATTTTGGAGGTAAATCAAAAAAAGGTTGGGTACTAAAGTGAAGTTGAGCACCGCTTTTCATCCCCAAATGGATGATAAAGCTGAGAGTACGATACAAAACCTTGAAGATATGCTTAGGGCGTGCATTATTGATTTTAAAGGGAATTGGGATAAACATTTACCTTTGGTTGAGTTTTCCTATAATAATAATTTTCATTTATCCTTTTTCATGGCGCCCGATGAAGCGTTTTATGGTAGGAGGTGTATGTCTTCTATTGGATGGTTTGAAGTTTGTGAGGCATCACTTCTTGGTCCCAAGTTGCTTTATAAGACTTTGGAAAAGGTTCATATCATAAGGAACCGGTTATAAATGGCCTATAGTGAGTAAAAGAATTATGTCGATCATAGGAGAAGGGATTTGGTGTTTGAAGCAGGTGATAAGGTCTATTTGAAAATTATGCCAATGAAAGGGGTGATTACATTTGGCAATAAAGGGAATTAGAGTTCTCGTTATGTGGTTCCCTATGAAATCTTGCAAATGGTGGGAAAGGTTGCCTATGAATTGAAACTTCCTAGTGAATTAGCTTCGGTTCTTCTGGTTTTCCATGTTTCTATGTTGAAGAAGTGTATCGGTGATCCCGAGTCCATTCTTCCGATTGAGGGTCTTGGTGTCAAGGATAACCTTTATTATGAAGAAGTTACGACTAAAATTCTTGATAGGCAAGTAAAGAAGTTGAGGAATAAAGAGGTGGTTTCCGTAAAGGTGTTATGTAAAAATAACCTACTTGAGGGTGCAATATGGGAGGCCGAGTCCGACATGAATTTCCGTTACCCCTATCATTTTGAGAATTAAGGTTACTCATTCTTTTTAATAAATATAAATATGAATAGAAATTTATGTTTCTTGATTTTTTTGAGAACTTTTGGACATTATGCATTTTTCAAAACATTATAGTGAAGAAACTAAAATATTTCTTATGAAAAATTGAAATTTTGATTTTTTACTTGTTTTGACTTATGTTGTTCATTTTGGTATGGTAAATCACATTTAAATTATATGTCGCATGTTTTTAAGCTCAAGTTTGTGCTAATTCACTATTGTAGTGTCTATTGAGCTCATAAGTGTTGTGAGAAGGAAATTGCTCATGATGAAGTCTTTTGAGCCTTATGGGTAGTAAAATGAATTTTGATAATTGCCTTTTTGAAATGAAATGGTTTATGTTTATTTGATGTTGTTGATTTGTTGGATTGCTAGTCTTGAGTCTATTCCTTTCTTCAAAAGAATTTTAGTGTTATTCGGGGACAAATGTTCATAAAGGGGGATATTGTAACACCTTGAAAATCCAAGACGTGTCGTAACACCTAACGTAGGGGTCATAAATTTTAAGTACTATTTTTAAGTCCATTTTAATTAATATAGGACAATTTAGGAAGATTAAGAACGAAAACATCCAAGAACGTCCATGACGTACGGGAAGTTGGTTCAAAGGGGCGTTAGTATGCCTTAGCCTATTTGACTAACTTTTAGGTGTCGGAAATGTACAAAAATTAGTTTAATGGTAGCTAACATGTGTTTTTAATTGTTTCACGATATAAATGTCCGAGTAAGACTCCCCAAGGACCATCCAAGGTCCCTTGAGGAAGACCTTTGTGTTTTAAGAAGCGGTGCCTAGATTGTCGGCATCGACGTGACCACCTTCGATCCGTGTATTGAGTGACGGTGCATCGATGCCACCGTCTTCTTAGACTTAAACAATTATAGGAAGGCCTCCGCCTACACAACCTCTGAACTTATTGACGGAGTGTAGGACGGAAGGGTGAGGGACCGTTGACTCACAGATGGCTTGTTGATTGGGATCTCCTCTATGATAGTCAAGTTTTTTTTATTCATTTAAGTTAATTTTATTTAATTAGTAAGGGGATTAGGTGATTAATTAGGTGTTTAAGTAAGTCTAATTAATTTGATTAAGTCCAAATATAAATACACTCAACCCTCATTAATCAAAAGATAACTCACAAATAAATTATCTTCATTCTCTCTTCTTTCTCTCTCTTCTTGAACTCACCATTGAAGACTAGCATGGATTAGGATTTTGAGGATAGAAAGGGACAAATTCACCATCAATTTTTTTCAAACGTTAAGGTATGGTATCTAATTCACTTTTGAGACTCTTTCCTCAAAGGGTTACTTCAAAATAGATTTCAAAAATTGAGTTTTCTTTTGGGTTTCATGCAATTACGAAATTGAAGCTATCAATTGAGTTGTTGATGATTTATTTGGGTTACATTGAATATATTAACATGTAATTATATGGTTTATGGTAATTTTTTATGGTTTGGTCATAACTGAAGAACATGATCCTCAATCTCTAACCTTATGTTGTGATCTTGACCTATATTCTATTGTGATCATTCAATTGAATTAGTTATTGATTAGATTACTATCCTATGGTGTTATTATGATTAAATTAATATAAATTATGTTCCTATCATTCTAGTTCATGAGATGTGATTTAGGTAATGAATTGTAATGTAACATTAGCATATTTATCTTGTCCTAAGTTGTGATGTAGTGTTGAGTTGTGTTATAAAGATACTATTGGACTTGTTATCTTATATGGTATCATTATGTGATGATATTACTCCCCAAAATTTGGGTTGAACTATGAGTTGATGGTAAGACCTTGATGATAGACTATGAAGAAGACTTGGTAAATCATAGAATCTCTATCTTTTATTCTAATTTTGCTTAATTATTGTCAGGTCATGATATTACATATGAATATTTCTTATATTAGTATTATAGGATTGTATGTTATTTAACAGAAATGTATAAACTATGGTGTACGGTTTATTAAGGTTTATGTGATATATAAAGATTGTGAAAACTATCAATTTGCCTTGATATGCTATTAAATACTAATGTGTTAATCTCTTTTATATGGATTGTGATGAAAGGACTTATACTCATACAATTCTTATTGAGTTATTGATGATGATTATTATAAAAGGAGTACACCCTATGACCTTAACTAAGCTATGATTGATAATTAAAAGATTAAACACATTTCAAAAAGGGACTCTAGCTTAGCATTGAGTAAACTAGATTAAGGGGTGTCCTTTCCCACACTAGGAAGGTAGGAACACTACATTATTTTTGAGGTTGGAGACTGTAATGCATGGGTCCCAAATAAATCTCCTAGTTCTTGAACTATGTTTCCCCCATATGAATACTAGCTAGTTGATCCACGTAGTTGCTATGTTTAATGTTTTAGTTACCTTTGCAAGTATTTAAGGACCAATTTTCTTCAAATGGCCCAATTTATGAAGGATCAATCATACCCTGAGGTTGTGCCTCGTCGTCATCAAAAGGTCAGTAATATGGCTTCCCTCTAAGGGACTTCACTCGAATGAACCCTCCTACTTTCTATTAGTCTAAGGTTTATGAATACCCAAAGAATTCATCGATGAGGTCTCTAAAAAACTTTTGCTTATGGCATTTTCCACAAGTGAGAAGGTCGAGTTGGCCATTTATTAACTAAAAGATGTGGCACAAGCATGGTATGTGCAATGGAGGGATAATAGATCATTGAGGGGTGGTCGGGTGACTTGGGAGATCTTTAAGGCGACTTTTCTAGATCAGTTCTTCCCTAAGGATAGAAGGGTGGAAAAAATGGTGGAGTTCATTAATCTTTTCCAAGGAGAAAGGACTGTCCATGAGTATTCTTTTGAATTCATAAACATTTCCAAATATGCTCCTTCTTTGGTCTCTTATCTTAGAGACCAAATGAGTCATTTTGTGACAAGGGTGTCAGAGGACTTATAAGAGGAGTATCATTCGGCCATGCTACATGGCAATATGAACATTTCCCATCTTATGGTGCATCCAAGAAGGGTTGAGGAGGCAACGACTAATGGAAAGAGTAGAGATGCTAAAACTGCAAGGTGTCGTAAAAAGCACTATGGCGATTGCCTTATGGGGATGGATAATTGCATTAGATTTGGCAAGAGTGGTCACAAGATTAGAGATTTTCCAAACTTGAAGAGTTTAGACAAGGGTTGCGGTCAATCTCAAGAAAGTGGTTTTAGTGGAGAGCAATGACATGGGGTCTACGGGGAGATCTTTATTGGTTAATGAAGAGGCCCGACAGATGAGGGCCCGTGACTAGCTGTTGGGGGTCTACCTCAAGGTCTTAATATGTTGAGAGGAACACCACTGAGGGTGGTAACATTGTTGTGTATACTATTGATGGTGTCCCTACTACTGAGGGAGCGGGTTCAATGAAACTGGACCAATCTTCTTGTTGATCTTCAGCTCTATGCGCCTCAGATTTGGTTCACCTAACACCTTTTTTTTATATATGTCTTATGCATTTGGGACAATTACATACTTTGTTGTTGGGGTGGGGTAAACGAAAAAGTGAGTTGCATTGTGAAGTCCGAGTTGCCCAACTGACGATCCTCTATTGGGGTTTTCTTTCCTGTGTTCTTTTTCCCCAAGCAAGTCATTATTTTACTGTTGAACCGACATGTTTAGTATTATGTTTTAACCCTTTGAAAATCCATGATGTGTCATAAAGCCTAACATAGCTATCATATGGTTTAAGTAATGTTTTAAGTAAATTTTATTGAATATAGTTCATATAGGAAGTTTAAGAACCAAAATGTCCAAAAATGTCCATAACATTTGGGAAATCATTTAAAATTGGTGTTAGTGTGCCTTAGCCTATTTGACACACTTTTATGTGTCGGAAATGTACTGAAATTGGTGGAAGGGTAGCTAATAGGTGTTTGAGTTGTTTCATGGTTGAAACGTATGAGAATTACTCCCCAAGGTCAAACCAAGGGTCATTGAGGAGGACCCTTGTGTTTGAAGAAACAGGGACTGGAAAGTGGGCATCCACGTGACATATTGAGTAAGACAAAAGAAATCTAGTAATGGACGTCCATAGGTTGGCTCATTTAGTGGTTAAGATTAAATGTTCTCCCATAGGTGGTGTCGTGGAACTTCATAACTCCAAGTCATCTTTCGTTGTCGATATGAAGTCCCAACAACACCTTTAACAAGAACTGATTGATTTAAAGGAATCAATTCTTAGTAGACTCAATGATTCATTTTCCTTGGGGGGGGGGAAGGTCTTGAGGTACCAAGGTAGGTTATGTGTTCCTAATATACATGGTTTGAGTAGTTGGATTTATTAGGAAGCTCATGGTTCCCGTAAGTCCATTCATCCGGGTTCTACGAAAATGTACCTTGACCTTAGGGAAGTATTTTTGTGGAAATGTTTGAAAAAGTACATACCGGAGTTTTACGATAAATGTCAAAATCGTTAACAAGTTAAGGACGAACAACAAAAGCCCCGTGGTTTACTAGAAGAAATCAAAGTTTCTATTTAGAAGTTGGAAGACATCAATGTAGATTTTGTGGTAGGGTTTCCTCGTAAAGAAAAGTAACACGACTCGATATAGGTGATTGTTGATAGGTTGACCAAGTCCGCTTATTTTATTCCTGTCAATTCTACTTATTAGGTGGAAGATTATTAATTATCTTCATATATTAGATTGTGTGATGCCATGGTATTCCGTTGTCCATCATATCAGATATGGGTGCACAATTCACATCTAGATTTTGGAGGTCCTTCCAAGAAGGGTTGGGTACCAAGGTAAAGGTAAGCACCAAATTTCATCCCCAAACGGATGGTTAAGTGGAGCATACTATTCAAACCCTTGAGGATATGCTAAGAAATTTTATTATAAATTTCAAGGGAAGTTGGGATAAGCATTTTCCTTTTCTGGAGTTTGCTTAGAATAATAGTTTCCATTAATCAATATCCATGGCTCCATATGAAGCCATGTATGATAGGAGGTCTACGTCTCCTATTGGATGGTTTGGGTGGCTGATCCTTCACTTCTTGGTCCTGATTTGTTTTTTATATGACTTTGGAGAAGGTTCATATCATAAGAAACTGGTTGAAAGTGTCCTAGAGTATGAAAAAGTCTTATGTCGAACATAGGAGAAGTGATTAAGAGTTTTATGATGGTGATAAAGTGTATTTGAAAATTTTTCCCATAAAAGAGGTGGTTAGATTAGTCAACAAAGTGAAGTTAAGTTCTCGTTATGTGTGTCCCAATGAAATCTTGCAAAGGGTTGGTAAGGTTGCTTATGAGTTAAGGTTTCCTAGTGAATTGGATTCAGAAAATGTCATATTCCATGTTTCTATGTTTAAGAAGTGTATTAGTGATCCTGAGTTTATTCTTTGTATTGAGTGTCTTGGTGTGAAGGATAACCTCTCCTATGAGGATGTTGTAGTTCAAATACTTGATAGGCAAGTAAAGGGGGTTAAGGAACAAAGAGGTGGCTTCTGTAAAGGTGTTATAGAAGAATCATCTAGTTGAGGGTTAAACATGGGAGGCCGAGGCCGACACAAAGTCCCGTTACCCTCATTTTTTTATAACTAAGGTTAGTAGTTCTACTAATAATAAAAATAATGACTAAAATTTTAATTTCTTGATTTTTTATGATGTTGTGAAAAATGTGCATTTTTGGACATTGTTACATTGAAGTGTGCTAATAATTTGCAATTTTTGTTGTTTGAGTCATGTTGTGCTTTTGGATATAGTGAGTCTTTATGAACGATAAGTAGCATGTTCGTAAGTTGAACATTGGCATAATTGACTCATAAATGCTATGTTGAGCTCTTCTTGTTGTGAGAAGGATATTCCTCATTATCTGATGTTGAGCCTTATGTATACTAATTGCAGCATTGCATTGCCTTGGGTAAATAATATTATTGATATTTTTATAGTGTTATTGTTGTTTGTGCTGCTAGTCTTAAGTCTATTCCTTCATTCAAATGAAATTTTTAGTGTCATTTGGGGACGAATATTCCTAAGGGGGGATAATATAACACGTCATCGATTCAAGATGTGTTATAGAGACAAATTAAGTTTTATATGGTGTAGACATTGTTTTGAAGTCTATTCTAGTGAATATAAGTCATTTAGGAAGTCTAGAAACGAAAACGTCCATGACGTCCGGAAACTATTTCAAGAAGGTGCTAGAGTGTCTTAACCTATTTAACTAGATTTTTATAATCTGAAAATTATGAAAATTGATGGAAGGGTTTTTAACATTGTTTTATGGTTATTTATAGTCAAAAAGTATGAGTATGATTCCCCAAGTACACCCCAAGACACCTTGAGGAGGACCCTTTCGTTATAAGTCAAAAGCACTACCTGGATAGTGTGTACCGGCGAGGGGAATCGACGAGGCGTGGGTGGATCGATGGGGCGTCAATGCCATTAGTCAACTAAAAACTAGCCATTTTGTCTAAGGTTTCCTTTTGAAAAGTCTCTGAACTTAGAGATCGATATGTAGGACGGAAGGGGGAGACGTTGTCGACTGAAAGACAGAACGTCGATCGGGGTCTCGTCTGTGTGGGCTGTGATTTCCTGCACGTTTTTAATTGGATTAAATTAATTAATTAGGTGGTTAGTTAATTATTTAAGGGTTTAGGTAGGTCTAATTAAGTAAAATAACCCCCTATATAAAGTCCTAACCTAATTAAGACTAACTTAAAATCGCATAATTGCCAAACCCAAACTCTCTTCTTGGTCTCTCTGATGAATAACTATATAGACGACCAAGCTAGGATAGAATTTAAGGGATGCAAAGAGTCAAGTTTCACCATAAATCTTCATCAATTAGCAAGGTTAGGATATCTTTCACCTATGACAACTCTTTCCTCAAAGAGTTCCATCAAATTGATTTCCAAATTGGGTTTTCAAGTGTGTTTAATCCAATCTCGAGAATTATGTTATGAATTGATTTTTTATTATTCCTTTTAGTTATTATGAATAGATTAACATGTATATAAACTTAATCATGATTGTATAAAATCATCTTTACCCCTTAACCCTAGGTTACGATATTGAATGAATTATATTGTATTGCTTCAATTGACATGATTATTTGTTGAATTACTACTAGATGATGTTGTTATAATAATAATGAAATATTTAATGTTAATTATAGTACTTTCATGCTAGTTCTATAGAAGTGATCTAGGTTGTGAAGTACGTTGTTAATTGACCTAAGTATCTTTTCTAAGCTATGAGCTAGTATTGAATTATGATGTAGTGATTCTATTAGCCTTGTAATCATGTTGATTATTGAATAATGATGATGTTATACCATAATTGAGTTGCGTTGAGGTTTGATGGTACGACCTTGAATTATGATTTATGGGGTTTGTATGATATTAAATTGAAATGTTTTGACTATTGTTTGTGAGTTGTTGGCTTAAGACATAAATGTTATAAGGATGGTGAATGATTTACCAATGTTCCTTATTATGAAGTGATATGTAAATATCTTATATGAATTGTAATGAAAGGATTATACTCATGCAATTCTTATTGAGGTATGATTATGATGAATATACAAGGGCTAGACCCTATGACCTACAATAACCTATGATATATTATAAAGACACTAGTGAAATTTGAAAAAGGGACTCTAGCTTAGCACCAAGTGAACTAGAGTGGAGTGTCCCTTCCTACATAAGGAAGGTAGGATCACTAATGTACTTGACATTGGAGACAATAACCCATGTAGCATCAAGAGGGTCCAAACTATATATCTTAGTTCTTGAACTACGTTGTCCCCATAGGAATACTAACTAGTGGATCCACGTTGTTGTTATGTTCATTTTTTGGTACTACCTTGGCAAGGAGTCCGCCTTCTTTCGATGTAGTGTTTCATGACACCGGATTCCAGATTATCTCATGTGGTGTATGTCAGTTAAGGCAAGATGTTCCCAAAATATATAATAAACTAAAGGAATGAACTCTAACTAAGATGATCTAAGGGGTTTAGCTTAGTCTAGGTTGTGGTATGAGACTCTACCTAAACATTGCACTAGTTAGCCTTGAAGGAAGTCTTAAGAAGGATGTTGTGATACATGAATATGCTTATGATAGTATATGATATGTATATGATGAACATGCACAATGTTGATACTATATGATGATTTGTTTCACTTATGAATATATGTGTTTGTCTATATTGTTAAAGTATGATACTATGCAATCTTTACTGCGATGCTATGTGAAGTAGGATGTTGGTGATCATTCTTGTTGAGTTAGTTTACCATGTATTCAATTACATGATATACATGTTGAATGGACTAGTTTTGATATTGTTTGTCTTGTTATGTACATGACTATGAATTAATGAATTTTTCTAAGTGATTTTATATGGTCTTGTTGAATATGCATAATTGTTTTCAATGTAAATTGCATACGTTTATGAAATGTCCCTTTTTGTTCGCATGGTTCAAAAGTATGTGTGCATATGGTCTCATACTTAGTACAAGTGGTGTACTAACCCCATTTTTTCCTTATTCCCAACATTCTAGGTTCAGGTCGTTCAAGTGCTTTCTAAGACGACTTAAAGAAGGCTTGTATCTCTTATTTGTCTAAGTATTGTAGGTACTCACATTCCGAGGGCGATGACAATATCTAGCTAATTGAGTTTTTTCTAGTATAAGACTTCTATGTTTCTTTCTTTTCCATTTAGTATGAAACATTGTATAGACCATGTGAGGCATTATTACTTTGATGTGTGGACTATGTCCATGTTCTTACACTCTTCTTTGATGGTTATGAGATCGCACAACTATTATAACTATGTTATATTCTATATATCTATGTGCAATAAAACTAGAAGACTAAGTAATCTTCTTATACGAAGGTTCTATCTATACTCGATATATATACACTATGTATATGTAGAGTTATATGTAAACCTACAAGTAGAAGTAATGAAAAGTTTTAAAATTTCCCCTTAATTTGACCTATGAATGTAATGATGAATTGACCTATGAATTTAATGATGTATGCTAAGAGGCTAGTCTTAGTCCTCAAAGAGGATGACGATGCCGATTACGTCTGGGGTGTATTCTCATATGTGACACGTAGCACGTTTTCTAAAGGAAATGTCCCTTTCCAATGCATTCTTTCCAAATGTTATATTTGCATATTAACATACTTTTTACAAGTGATGGACTAATCAATGTTTCTATGTTTACTACAAAATGTAGGTTCCGGCAATTGTGCTTTTTGAGGTCCATTTGAAAACAATTTTGATTCTCATTGTCCAAGTTCGGTAGGTCCTCACATTCCTAGGATGATGCCAATATCTAGCTATTGATGTTGATTAGTCTTAAAGAAAATTTAGTTTGTTCCTTTCATTTGAAGACTAATGTTGCACATGCCTAAATGTGACTTTTATTGTATGAAGTATGGACTATGTCCAATGTTGTACTCATTTTTAGATGGTTTTAATATGATACATATTCTAGACTTCTTATGAATCTATATTGCTATCTTATGTATGTGAAATAATAGTAGAAGCCTTTGTAGTGCTTCTTATTCGAGGAGTCTATTTATACTCCCTATAGTTACATATAAATATTATGTGTGTATGCGGGAGGTCTATGAAAACCTCAATGTAGATGTAACTAAAAAGTTTTATGTTTCCCTCAATTTAACATATGAAATGTAATGATGAACGCTAAGAGGTTAGTCTTAGTCCTCTTTGAGGATGAAGATGCCGATTACTTTTAGAGGGTACCCCCGTATGTGACACTCATGCTCTGATACAAAGTTTGTCACGACCGGGGAGCATCCCCTAGACTTAATCGCCGCCAGCGTCCTCGATGAGGACTATTACTAACCTCTTAGAATTCATCAGTACATTTCATAGATCAAAATACTGAAGAATTTGAAACATAATGCATATAGACGCAAACATAGACCTCTCTCTTACTTTGGATATATACCTATGGAGTTTACATAGACTCCTCACATCAAAAGTTTACATTGCCTTTTCATTTACTTAACATATACAACATGTAGGGAGTTAGTCTAGTACTACCATCTCACATTAATCCATATAAATTAAGTACAATATTTTTGCATAGCCCTTACAGAAGTACATATTGACTCTTAGGGCTTACAACAATAGTCTTTAAGAATAAAAAAGCAACGAATATCTTTTAGACAATATCAATACTACTAGGGTAGATCAACATCACCATCCTCAAACTTGAAGTACTCACCACTACTTGGATGAAGAACTCAAAGTATTCTTGAAAAAGTGGCCTACAAGCTCTTTAATGGCCGGAACCTAAAATGTTGGGAAATAAGGAAGAAATATGTGTTAGTAGAAAACATATAAACTAAGTATGACTACTATGTTTAAAATAATAAATTCATGAGAAAAGGCACAATTTAGTCAAAATCATACTTTATGTTCAATAACACAACAAACAGACATATTTGGAATATTATAAGTCAATCTAACGTAATAGTATGACAACATATAAGAAACCCAAATAAATACTTGTGTGTTTCCAAAAATAGAACCCCATAGCCCTATCCAAAGCGAAGTACCACATTAAGTCACTTATTGCATACATACAGCATATTCTCAAAAAATATAAACAACTTGACCATATAACCTACTACTAGAATCATCCCTTACAAACCCACATGCCCAATGAGTAAGAGAAGTCCCATACACTCCCTTCCCTAAGTTATGACCTTTAATACAACCCAAATAATAGCTACATACTTGAATTATTGATTTATATTAGTACAATAGATAAAATAGTGAAATAATCGACATAAGACCATGTAGGCTATATGGAATTCGGTGTTCTCCCGCACCGAAAAGAAAGGGTTAACACTTGCCTAAGGTGTAACTGATTTACATATCTATCTAGGTGGATCCACTAATCTATAGTCTTACGAGGGCACATAGTTAAGGGTCAAGTATAGTTGTTACTAGAATCCTTGAATTACTAATGTGAATGTATCCATCTCATGAGACAACACATATATTGGGAATACATACTTGCTAAACATGAAGAAACCCGTTTGGGAGTCCGTCTATACTAAACGTGAGAACTCTATTTTATTTCATGCCCTTTAGGTATTAAACATCAATTCCATTTAGTAATAGTCATTCCTTTCATACAAGATCACATTAGTCTTTTGTAGACCTATGTGAACAATTCATCATCACGGCTCATAGATATTCTTAAGTGAGAACTACCCTTTTACTTTAGAAGACCACATACATGTAAGTACACCTTTCACTCAATACTTTATCATAATCATGAGAAGTTAGTTTCAATCATATGGTAATCATACTGTAACATACTGACATACTTCATAATCAATTTAATAGTATAGGGTTAAGGATGAGGGATACTTACTATCAACATCACATCCATGCAATAGACGTAGAAGAATTGCAATCAAAATAAATCATACTCTATACTAGAGTTCAAGAAAAATCAATCTTCATACCTTACTGCCCTTTCGTTGCCTTCATACTTCAATTACCATGAATTTCATAAAAACATTCATAAAAAGTTAAATCTATGAAGTAATACATAAAGATTACTATTCTTCACCTTCACATTATCGTCATCTTTACAATTACTACAGAATTACAAGACACAATTAATGTAGGGTAGGATACAAGTTCACAGGGGCAATCTTGATTGATTAACAATAATTGACCAATAATACTTAGTTAAATGATAAAAGGCTATTATTCATCATAATTGGTTAACAATTTCATTTTTAAAAGAGAACTCATGTATAGATTGATACCCTAATTTAGGGGAAGTTTAAAATCATTTTGAAGGGCCACTTGGGGAAAGAAATCCTAAGAGTAAAAGAAAACATACCTTGTTGCTGATCTTGACAGAACTTTTGGATGAAAACCTTTGTGAATTCGTCCTTGAATTTGATTCCTGGTTTTCTTCAATGGAGGTTGAAGTTTAGGGATGAGAGAGGCTAGAGAGATATTACAGAGATGTGAATTTTGGAATTTGTGGGGAGTTTAGTTAATTTAATTAGGCTTAGGTCGTTATATAAGTCCTTAATTAACCTAATTAGACTCCCTTTAACGTTAATTAACTAACTTATTGACCAACTATCTAAATGAAACAACTTCAAATATCACAGCAAACGAAGGCCTAATCAACGAGACCATGACCTACGGTTCGTAGGTTTGTGACACCCATTGCACCAACCGTCTTGCACTACCGTCGTTTCTATCACAGACAATGCATTTTGGCCATTTTTTGAAAATGTATATGCGTTGAACAATAGAGGCATTGACACCCCTTCATTCAACCTATGCCTCGTCGTGTGCAACCGTAGGTAGCTACTGCCTCATTCTACAGAATTGGGTCAAATGCAATGGTCCTCTCCAAGGACCTATGGGTTGTCCTTTAGGATTTGTACCAGGATGATTCAACCCTAAATACACTCTAATACATATTTGACACCTTTCCAACGAATTTCATCAAATTTACACTCTAATACATATTTGACACCTTTCCAACAAATTTCATCAAATTTAGATTCTTAGAACCTGTTGAAATAGGCTAAGGCACACTAGCACCTCCATGAGTAGTGTCTGAACGTTATTGATGTTTCTTAATTTCATGACACAAAAACACCCTAAATGATATATAAAAGTTATTTTAGGTCTTAAAAAAGTGTTACCAACCTTAGTCCAGCAAGTAAGGTTCTATATTAGGTCTTGGACTTTTAACGTGTTACATCAAAGGAGAAGTAGTATGACCAAAGAACACAATCGATCTTAACAAAAACACACACTTGCCATATTTGGGGAACACCCCGTACAAGTAACCGGTGTCGTCATCCTTGAAGAGGACTAAGAAAAACCTCTTAGCATTCGTCATTATATTTCATAGGTTAACTTGCAGAAAAATTAAAACATTTTATTTAATTCTAAGTTGAGGTTTACATTGACCTCTCGCATATACATGATACATATATTTGGGGAAATTGTTAAAAGGGACATGATCCACAAGAAATTCCCCTAATTAACCTTAATTTCATAACAATCTAAATTCAATGATACATGGGATTTACAAATCCACTTTGAAAGGACCTCTTGGGGAAAAGAATCCCATGAGTGAATAACTCATACCTTAAAGAAACTTAATCCACAAAATTCAAGGGAAATCCTAGAGAAATTTACCTTCTTATTCAAGCTTCCTTCTTCCTTCAATGGAGGTTGAATAGAGAGAGAAATTAGAGAAAGGTGAGAGCTTTTATGTTTTAATTTGGGTATTTGATTTGAGTTAGTTAATGTGAAGGAAAACTGTTTTAAAATCAATATATCAACCTTCCATGAAATACCCAAAAGACCGCTCACTTATGTTGACCTTTAATGCAGTCAAACTTGAATTCTAAATTTTCAGATATTCGTGAGGGAACAAGTCCGTGTCACGGAGCTACTCCCACAAGATTTTCTAAATTATTTTTTAAGACAGTAGAGTTAGTAACTTGACCGCTACCCAGACTTTATTTTTGACCAAATCAAACACCAAGTATGTGACGCGGACACAATTTACCAATGTGTCTTTTTGCTACTTTTTATTTTAGCTTTCTTGTCCATGTTTGGGGTCCTTTCGTGGATCCCTAGGGCGACCCTTGAAGGTTCGGACCTGGACATTTTCACTCTATATACATACATTTACTTATTTAAAATAATTCTACAAGTGTAAGACCTGATACAACACCCTCAAACCTTCACACAACCTAACGATGTTTTTCTAGTCTCAAGTGAGCTTGTTTTTGGATGTCTTGGTGGTTTCTTGACATCTTGACTCTAACAGTTTAAAAATGATTTATAAACATTATCTTAGGATTAGAAACAGGGTGACAAAACTGGTATCAACATGTGAGGCGGTTGATTAGGTCTTTAGACTTTTGGAGTGTTACAACACTTACTATACTTGGAAACTATTGTGTGTTCCTTAAGGACTTGCAACACATTTCACGACCGGGGAGCACCCAATAAAAGTAGCATGGCGTACTTGACCTCTTTGTGGTCTAATACCAGCCCATAGTAATTATTCATCACACTTTTTAAGAAAATTTAGCAGAAAGCTGAAACTTTTCATAGAATATTGTATGCTCGAATCATCACTTCATATATATATATATATATATATAAAATATGAGTCATAGTGCATAGTTAGACTCTATGTCTCTTTGGCATCTTAGACTAAATATCATTAGAGTAGAGTAGGGACAGGACCCTTATAAACATAACATAAAATATTAATGAAGCTATTACATATCCTTAAGAGTAACTTTACATTGTAAATCCATCAAACATAAGGATCCTTTCATGAACTTGGGAAACATCTATTAAGACCATAACTTTTGAGACATACTTTAAGCATCCATAACCTACACTTTGTTTAAAAAGGTGAAGAAGAATGGTGTTAGTACAAGAATGCACTAAGTATAACGACCATGCAAAAACATTTATTTAAAGAGGACTTTTCATTAGAAAAAACATGCATCATGCGTTTTCCTAAAAATTCATAAAATCTTGATACAATAAGTAAAAAGTACTTCACATAGGCATGGACACTATTGATAACAACACACCAACTAAGATATGTTGTATTCTCATAAAGATATGCACAATAGTTACAACATCACAAAAGACACATAACCCATTCAATGCAGATTTAGCATTCTATAACATTTTTCTTTCTTTACCTTATGTCCTTTACCCCTAAGTAACTGTCTAATAACACTTGGTGCAATGCATGAATTGTGTCCTATTCCACTACCCAAACCCAAGCATCACCTTAAGGTCACCACGTCAAAATATCACATACCATTCTTTAACTCAAATATAAGAATTCATGAAAACATAGCATATCACAAAACAACTATTTCATCAATGACTCAACATTTTTTTGTAGACCACATAGAAGACTCATTTATAGACAACATACAAGTCAAGACTACTTATAACATTATAATAAGGCAACAATCAACAAATAAATGATTTGACATCACTTTACTACAACATCATAAGACCTTACTCATAATCTCAGTATAATCCTACTCGTGCAATGGACATGTGATGTCTCATAAACTCACACATACTAAGTAAACTTACAAAGAGACCACAGGCATAATATTTACTTAACGCATTATGATGACAAGAACAGTCAACTACATACTCAAGTAGGACCTTCATTAAGTGACAATTAAGCCTAACATCGTACATACAAAGAAAGACCTCAACATATAATCAATAAGATCAACATTATGCATCTATAGTAAGACGTCATTATGTAGACACAATAGAACTCATACTATTTATTTCATCATACAAGTTAGTTGGTACAATAATATAATACATAAAATACATATACATATACATATACCTATAGATATACATATAAAGACCTTCCGAGAACTCCCTTCACGAGCTACTTGTGTGATGCATAAGTAAAGTCACATACTCTAACGTAATACCTCTAAAACGATCTAGGTTAAACTAGGATCTAGCGTTTGTGTCATGCTTTTTAAAGTATTGAAAGGCTTAATTATAGTGTTTATAAAAATTATATAAAATTTTGAAGTGATTGGAGATCAAATATCCAAGACGTCCGGAAAGTAGTTCAAGTTAAACTAGTGTTTTGTAGTGTTTTGTAGTGGAGATTTGGGGAATTGTTTGAAACTTAAATTCAGTATCGATAGTTCCTACACATAGACTACATGTAAAGGGATGAAATATCCCAAAACAACATCTTGTGGACAAGCTGAAGGTTCCCTAAAGAGGACCCAAACATGGGATAGCCAAGCTTCTGTGCCAGCCAAGATAGGGAGTGGCTGTGCATCGCACAACTTGCATTGAATACGCAAAAATCTTTCCCTACAATGCATGGATGTCATGAAACATTCTGTGTCAAATGTTTAGAGAAACAAGATTTGAAAATTCCTCCTCGACGTGCTATGACCTCTGAAATTTGGTCTCATTGTTTTTAAGTCAAATTTTAATAGGTTAATTAGTCTAATAAGAGAAGGGATATTTTGGATAAATTTGGGATCACTTATTGATGGTTATTGAGAATTTTTGTACCGCTAAACTCACCAGTCAAGTCTATTACCTCAACTCAAAACAAAACCTCTCCATTATTCTCCCTAAAACCTCTATTCATGAAGCTTTGAAGCTCCAACAAACAAGACAGATGTTTCATGCCGGGAGCACCCCCTAGAAGTAAGATGGCGTACTTGACCTCTCGGAGGTCTTATAAAAGCCCATAGTTATCATTCATCGCATTGTCATAGATAAATTTAGCTGAAAATGATAACACTTTCTTCGCACATCGTGTGCTAGAACATAACTTCATATATATGTATATATATATAATTATATTTATATATCATCATACATAACTTAAGATTCTAGTCTTTTTTTCCATCCTCGAACAAACATTATAAGAGTACTAGAGTGACACGACCCTTATAACAAAATCCAAAAGTACAATTATAAGAGAGTTTACATGAAAGACATGACTTCAGAATCCTTGGACTTAACGATTCCATGCTTGATCATGAGAATCATCTATCAAGGTCTTCACAATTTAAAACCACCTTTGAGCATCCATATCTTACGCTTTGTGAAAACAAATAAAGAATGGAATTAGCACAAGAATGCAATAAGTATGACAAACATGCAAAAATATGCAATTAAAAGGGACATTTTCTTGAAATCGTACTACATATCTTTATTAAGTAAATCTTCAAAACAAAACCTTTATGTAATAGCATTTATATCATTCACATACTTCAAATAGACATATTAAAAGTGCAAATATAAAATATGATCACACATTGAATTTAAGCCTTATTTGGGGTCACATTATAGTGAGATGGTTCACATTACAGTGAGCATTTTTTTCTTTATAGTGAAATTTTTGTAACTCATTATCCTCTCAAGTTACCCTCTAGTGATACTTGGTGCTAAGCATCATCTTACGACCTCAAGGAAAACCATACCAACATCTTAGATAAGTCAACACATACCATCATAGAATTGTAATACCCCAAAGACACATTTAACCCATTACTATAAACATATCAGAATAAGCTACATAAACTTGCACATATTCTAACTTCTCTTCACATAAATGCATTATATTCCATTACTCACAATCCTACTCTAAGTCTATCGTGCATTGTATATGTGAATACCCCATAATCTCAGACATACTTAGTAAGCCTATCATATGACCACAAGCCTTAACATCCAATTCATATTTGTTGATATCAACATAGAAAGTGAGGACAACTTCATTCATATCAACAACCTTCATCATGAAGTCAGTAAGACCAACCTAGTGCATAGAAGGACAAAACCAAATCTCATAGACTCATACCATGCACTTAATCACAACAAGTAGAAAATACTACAAAGTCATACATAAGGAACATATACATATATACCTGCATTAGAAGACCTTCGTAGGACTTCCTTCAAGACCCACTTGTGCAATGCATAGGTGAAGTACCATACCGCGACCTAGAACTAAGCAACTACCCTTAGGTTATCCTAGTTATTGTCCGTACTTTACTTCCATTGTCCATTTTACTTTTAGGGAAACAATAGACTTAACCGACACTAAGACCATGGATGCTAAAAATGGAATTTGATTTAGTAGAGCCCTACACCAAGGGAAGTTGTTCATACCTAGCAAGGTAGACCATTAAGGCATGCTACCATACTTAATGAATTCACTTGCTAGATCTTATGTGGCGACCATAGTTTGTGGAATTAAGAGATATACATAACCCTCAACATGCTCATTGGCATTGGAGCCTCATCTCATGAGATAACATGGGTGAACCTTCCTCAAAGGGAAGCCACCACCTCATGTGGGACCATGGTTAATATTCCTCCAAGGGAAGTCAAACCATATGGGACCCAGTGGTGAATCTTCCTCCAAGGGAATTCAATACCTCTAATTTTCATGTTCACTCGATCGTATGCAATGTTCACTTTATTTAAATCCTATTATTGCTTTACTTAATCAACATAGGGTTAAGATATTGATTTCTTATATGCTTATAGAATATTTAAGCACCTTTGTAGTTTTAGTGTACATATGAGCATACCTTTCAAGGACCCTCTATTAACAATATATTTATAGATGTGTGCATATACTTATATGTGAGTAAATATTTCACATAAGTTATAAATGTTTCACATGTTCGTATATTAAAGCATAAATCATTAGGTGTACCTATATGAGCAATCATTTCATATAAACACTCCAAGACACTATGCACATTCATACTTCATCATATCATATACTTAAAATGATAGCTTATAACTCATATTCATAACATGTTCATACATTCATTTTTATAAACATAGATAACCACACATAGAAACTATACTATCAAGGTACACATACGCATTGCATAGACAAGGTCCCATACCCTTGCCCATACTTGTACACCTACCATGTAGTCCAAAATAAGGGAATACATGGCCGATTACATAACATACCTATGATGCATTTACGGTACATGCATAGTAGTAGATATGTCGTCAATATGAGATCAACCTTTCATTAGACACCATGACCCTTTACTACAATTTCAGCGTGCATAATATGTGAGTGTGTGTGTACATTGGTAAACATGACCACATAATGGCTATCAATAACACACTGAGTAAGACACACTCTTAAGACCACAATGCACAACCTATCATAGAAGACAGAACACAATTTAGCATAGGAGGCAAGCTAACTTCATATTAAACTTTAAGACTCCTAACATTAGTTATTCATACACTCACATAGGGGTACATGGGAAGGGGTCATCAATCCTTAACACTTCATTACAGGAAGAACCTACACATGATCCTAACATAGATACACACATGCATATACAATAGACATACAACCTACATCACAATTAATATAAGACAGTAAGAATAGTCTTCATATAAAGTGATCATCATAACTACACATTCATAGATAAGCAATTTGCCTTCAAGTCCATAGTCAAAAGATATATAATGATAATAAAGTAAACACTTCCACCATTAGTGGACCAAACCACAGAATATCCTACAAGGCTTGATCAACAATACTATAGCTAAGTATAGAAGTAGAAGAGTAGAAACATTCTTACCAATACGTTAGCCTTTGGTCATCATTGACCATTACAACTCTCTTATCGACAATTGAAGTATAGGACAGTAGCTACAACACAGTAATCATATATCAATTCATGCATTAGATACTACAAGACCAAGCTACAAACTAGTACAACACATCATCAACATACTAGAAAGTAGAAGGAAATAAATCCTTAATGAAATTCTATTACAATGATCATCAATCCTATTGAATTAATAGTATCACTCTAGAGCAGTATATAAAGATATTATGAACATGTCTAAGTCATACATCATCTATTCTAGAAGTGAGATCATATCATGATTAAATCATTATCAATCTATAGGCTAGAGAAACTTGATCAATATTTACAAAGACTTCTTTACTGTGATCATGACTGATTGATACCAAAAATTAATCAATAGCATAAATATGAGGTAGGGTTTAAAGAATTCATACGAAATCCTACTACAATTGCCATAAACTCAAGATTACAGTGATCATGTTATTTTAGAAATACATGGAAGATAGAGGAATATAAGCAAATCAAAACATGATCCACATGGATCTCTTATCTACAATTCATCATTAATATTAACATAATGTAGTAGATACAATAGTCCTCACTCAAAGGAATCCCACAATCATGAATAAAAGAATCAATGTTACAGTGAATGTCATACTAAACAATAATTAAGAAGTACAGATCATGTTCTTCAAGCCTCGTTCCATATTGATCCAATATCACATAATGCATAATCAACACACGTAATAGGCAGTACACAAAAGTAATTCAACAAGCTAGCATCACAATTCCATCGATATACATTCAACATCATAAAGCCCATACTTAGGATAAAACGATTATTTGAAAGGAGAATGGGTTCATCATGCAATCGTATTAAAATTATAATTACGATCAACATGTTTACTTCAATTTATCATTAGTAATCCTTTAAAAACATTTTGAGAAAGAACCCATGGCTAGATTGAAGAAGAAGAGATTTGATCATATTTTCTCTTTGAAAAGTTTGAGATTAACTCTCTAGATGGAAGGATAACTATACAAAAAGGATCACCATTCCTCAATGTGTAAGAAAACCTCTAAAACATGATCAAGAATTCATGGAAATACAATATCTAAGATGTTCTTTAGATCCACCTTCGATGGAGGTTCTACAGAGAATATCTTTTTGTAAGGAAAGTCTAATTTGTGTAGAAGGGATTGGGAATGGGTCAATCACGTTTTTTATCACTTAATTGCACCAAAAAATAGTTAAATAAACCTATTCGGTTCATTTTAGCATGTGGGGTGAATTTTCCATTCACCCCATAAATAGACAGCGTTCCTGGCAGTAACTGAAGCCCTGCATTGACGGACCAAACGACGAGGCATTGGTTCATAGGCAGACCCTCTTGTGTCTTATGTCGTGTCCGTACGAAGCTTCCATGTGGATAATCATTCTTGAGGCTAATTACCCATCGAAGCCTCCTCATCCATGGGGCATTAGTCTACTAATGAGGCATCGTTTGACTCGTCGATTGACATTGCCTATGCAGTGTCTCGACATCCTGTTGGTCCTTCTTGAGGGCCTCTTACGGGGCCCTTGGGAAGTTGTACCCAGATTTTACAATGTAAATATACACCTTACAAATGTTGAATACGTTCCATGCAAGTTTGACCTATAATGAATATGTAGAACACATCCAAACATGTAAGGCACATTCAAGACACACATGAACGTCTCAAGGGCCAACTTCCAAACGTCTTAGACGTTTGACCTCAAAATTTCATGAAACTCTTTATACTACCTATAAAAATCAGTATAACTCATTTTAAGACCTCATACGATGATGAAACTTTTAAAAACACGTAAGAACATCTAAGGCCCCTTTGGAGAATAGTCGTCGAACGTCTTGGTCATCCCTTGAAGTTTTCACTCCAAATCACCTAAGACTTTATACACTTTCTCAATAACACATAATAATTTTTTTAGTAAATTATACCCTTAAAAGAACATGTTAGTCTCTAGAAACCCTAACTCATTTTGGGGATCATAGTATATCCCCCACCTGGGAACATTCTTGGAATGAAACTTGGAACACTTAAATCACAACAAGGACTACAATGAATCATAGAGCATCTTATAATAGTCATAACATAATCATGTAGAAGTTAATGCGCCACACTCACAAGGAACATAACTTCCAACAATTAGCACTCAATGCAACACAAGCAAGCAAAATATTTACTCACTCTTTAATGCATCAAGCACATAGGCACTTAACATGTTCATAGGACGAACATCCTTCTCCTAATAATAACATGGTCATTACAATCAATTTTATTAATACCTCTTCTTGCAACCATCTTTATGTCACACTTAGGCAGTTTCCACAACACTCAAGAACAAGTAGGCAGTCATACTTATATGCACATATACTTTAGTAAGATAGGTTGACAATGCATTCTTATTAGTTAAGACTAGTTCCATCAGAGTCATACTCAACCATACCATGCTTAGTTCTATCCATGGACGAATGTCCTTCTCCTCGAGACACTTACATTTCTCGTAAGTTCATACCTAAGTAAATTCACAAAGGTAAACCTTAATGTAACATAAAAATTTCCACAAATTTAATAATGGCATGTTAAAACAACCCTCCTAGTGAAGTCTAAATGGTAAGTCATGCCAACCATATCACAACAATTAGAGAGCCACTTCAAAAAATAGAAATTTCTAACATAGGAATAGCCTTCACAGAAAGAATCATATGGGAAAAGTAACATAAATTATAGGTACTCAAAAGAACACTAAGTAATAATACCTTCATTATTAAATATTGGACCTACAATCATGCCATCCGAACTATACAAGTTTTATAGTTTTCAAGAGACTCGACTTATTTTATTTTAAAGAGGCTCAATTCCTCATTATAAGTCTAAACCTTACATATGAAAAGTGACTTCAAGAATGCTTCTTACCTTATCTCATGAAGTCAAATGCACAACTAGCATATAAAGACGCACAATCAACATGAGAAAACCATGAAGTTAATAAAAATTTCCAATTCAAGTTCTTTAGAATCTTCAAAATTTTCTTTATATAATGTCAATCAAGACATACCAAACATAGAATGGTCATGCCATTCATACATTAATTCAAAACTCTTATTGTGTACATGTTTAATAAGAATTCATTAGTTTCAAGTTCAAGTAAGAATATAAAGACAATGTAGAACATATCTACAACCTCACTACTACATCACCATCCCCCACTTAGGGTAAACCCTAATTAAGAGCAACTTAACTAAATCTTCAAGAGGATCTTAACTGAAAAACCTTTATTTCCATCACTTAAAATTGATTACCACTTTTGAAGGAATTAAAGTAAGTAAACCAAGGCATTCTAAACATTATCATCTAGGAAACTTTATCCCCAAATTCTTCAGATAAGTCATACTCTTAAACTAAAACATGTTTTCAACAATACAATAGACACCAAGGTCATACAAAATTAGAGTAAAACATCATGGTGACTTAACCATAGAGACTCTTTCTTTTTATTCAATTTTACGTTAAGGGGGCTTCTAGGTCAATCAACCAACATCATCACCCTACCAAGAAAATCAGGCCACCCTTACTTCTAGAATAAAGCCTATAGAAAGTACTCAAATCCATACAAGACAACTAGGAAGATTCACACATATATACAGGGAAATATTGAACACCTTTAACCACATATATTTAGGCAACATGCATGTTTACCATTTAACATACTCCTAAAGTATTTAATGTTAAATCACATTATAAGACTTACATCATACAAAGTCATATAGTAACATACTATTCCAAAAAGAAACTCAATTTAACCATTATGACATCTAACATGATTTAGCTATATCATGACATACATTTCTATACATAACATGCTAGTTTTAATAGTTCTCATATATATAGCCACAAGGGATATTATATAAACATATCATTGCAAAATTCACCTTCACACATACTCATGAAATTATAAAATCAAGATAAGCATCAAATCTTACCTTTTCCCCCTCAATCATAGGGAAACCATCTCATCCAAGCAATCACATCTTAAATACAACGGGAAAATAAAACATAAGAGATGCATCTTATAGAGTTAAGTTCTATGGAAATACATGAGAATGATGAGTAATGGAAACTCTATTATCCTATAGCCTCTCGCTCACAGATGTGTCGTGACTCACCAGTAATGATTGAGACTCTACTAAACGTGACATATGAGACTTTTAGAACCTAAAATAGCTTTCATAAACCTCATGCTCTGATACGACGTTTGTCACATCCGAGGATCACCCCTAGAAGTAACATGGCTTACTTAAACTCTCGGAGGTCATATACAAGAATATAGTAGTCATTGATCGAATTTTCACTGGTAAATTTAGTGGATTTAAAATTTTCTTAGCACATCATATGCTAGACCACTACTTCATATATATGTATAAAATATCATCATAGATAGTTTAAGACACTAGACTGTTTTTCCATCTTAGGCCTAATATCATAAGCGTACTTTAGGGACATGGACAACATATAATAATACATAAGTACAATAATAAAAGAATTTGATGTAAAGACATGACTTAGGAATCCTTGGACTTAAGGATTCCATTTCTTGAGCTAGGGAATAATCTATCAATCTCTTCACCATTTAAAATCTCCTTTAAGAATCCATAACCTACACTTTGTGTAAAAAGTAAAGAAGAATGGAGTTAGTACAAGAATGCACTAAGTATGGCAACCATGCAAAAACATACATTTAAAAAGGACATTTTCTTGATTCATACTTCATGTCTTTTTGTGTAAATCTTCATAAAACATTTTTGTAATATCATTTATATAATTCACATACTTCATATAGACATATTTGAAGGCCAAATATTATATAAGATCACACATACAATTTAAGCCATATTTGGGGTCACTTTACTCTAAGCTCATTCATATTATAGTGAGCATTTTTTTCTTTACAGTGAACTTCTTTTAACTCATTAACCTCCCAATTAACACACTACTGATACTTGATGCTACGCTTCACCTTAAGGCCACAATAAAAACCATACCTATAACCAATCATAGAAGTGTAATACCTCAAAGACACATTTAAGCCAATACAATAAGCATATTATAATAAGTTACATCCAATTGCACTAATCTAACTTCACTACACATCAATGCATTATAGTCCCTTACTCACAATCCTACTCTAAGTCTACTTGTGTAATGTATATGTGAAGCTCCATAACCTCAAACATACTTAGTAACTATCATAAGAGCACAAGCCTTAACATACAATTCATACATCAACATAGCAAGTGAGGACAACTTCATTCATGTCAATAACCTTCATCATGTGTTCATTAAGATCAATCTAGTGTATATTAGGATAAGACCACATCTCATAGACTCATATCATGCTCTTCATCACAAAAAGTAGAAAAATACTACAAAGTCAAGCATAAGGAACATATAAATAGAAACATGCATTCGAACACCTTGCACATATCTCGTAGACTCATATCATGCTCTTCATCGCAACAAGTAGAAAAATACTACAAAATCAAGCATAAGGAACATATAAATAGAAACGTACATTCCAACACCTTCCTAGGACTTCCTTCAAGAGTCACTTGTACAAAGAATAGGTGATGTTCCATACCTCCACCTAAACTATGAAACCACCTTTAGGTTATCATAGTTAAAGTCCTTAATTTACATCCATTGTCCCTTTTACTTTTAGGGAAACCACATCCTTAACCGACACTAAGACATGGGGTGTTTAACATGGAATTTGATGTTGTAGAGACTTACACCAAGGTAAGGTGTTCTTACGTAATAAAGATAGATCACTAAAATATGCTAGCATACTAAGTGAATTCACTTGCTAGGTCCTATGTGGCAGGTATAATTTATGGAAATAAGAAATATACATAACCCTCTACATCCTCATTGTCACTGGAACCTCATCTCATGAGAAAACATGGGTTAACCTTCCTCAAAGGGAAGCCCCAACCTAAAGTGGAACCATAGGTGAATATTCCTCCAAGGGAAGACAAACCTTCGAGGATGCTAATGGTGACTCTTCGTCCAAAGGAATTCAACACCTCTAATTTTCAAGTTCACTTGTTGCTAAACTAAGTTTCTTTTATATAAAAGCTATTTATTAGTTTAGTTCATAAAACATAGGATTAGGATATTGATTCCATATATGCTTATAGCATACTCAAGCACCTATCTAGTTTTAGGGTACACATGACCACACCTTTCAAGGACCCTCTATTAACTAGATCCTCATACATTTGTGTGTATACTTATTTGTTAGCAAACCTTTCTGATAATTCTAGAGGTGTACCTATATGAGCAATCCATTTATGTCAACACTTGAAGACACTATACACATTTGTACTTCATAATATCATATATATAACAACATATCATATAAGTCATATTCATAACATGTTCATACATTCATTTTCATAAATATAGATAACCAAACCTAGGAGCTATCCTATCAAGGTACACATGTGCAATGCATAGACAAGGTCCCATACCCTTTCCCATACTAGTACACTTATCAAGTCATTCCTGTTAAGGGAATACATAACATACTTCACATACATTTACCTTACATTGCATTGTACTAGACATGTGGAGAATATGAGATCAACCTTTCATTAGACACTATGACCCTTTACTACATTGTAAGAATCCATAATGTGTGAGTGTGTGTGTACATTGGTCAACATGACCACATAATGACAATCAACAACACTGAGGCAATCACCCTCTTATGACCAAAATGCACAACCAAGAATAGACCATACAACACAATTTAGCATAGGAGGCAAGCTAACTTCTTATTATAATTTAAGAGTTCTAACATTAGCTATTCAAATATTCATACTAGGGTTCATGTTAAGGGGTCATCAATCGTTAACATTTAATTAATGGAAGCACCTACACATGATCCTCACATAGATATACACATGCTCATACAATAGCCATACAACCTTGATCACAACTATAATAGGAAGGTAGGAATAGGATTTACATAGCTTGATCATCATAACCACACATTTATATATTCATTAATTTTACTTCATGGCCATAGTCAACAAATATATATTGACAATAAAGTAAAACGTCCACCATAAGTGGACTATACTACACAATACCATACAAGGCTTCATTAACCATTACTAATCACTATGAAAAAATCAAGTATAGGACAGTAGCTAAAGTACAATAATCATATATGAAGTCATGCATAAGCTACTACAAGATTAAGCTACAAACTAGTACAACATATCACCAACATGCTAGAAAGTAGAAGGACATACATCTCTAAGCAAAATTGATTGCAATGATAATCCATCATATTTATTTAATAGTATAAATCTAGTACAGTATCTAAAGACATTACAATAAAGTCTATTTTATACTTCATTTGTCCTAGAATTGAGATTACACCATGTATATATCATTATCAATCTATAGGTTAATAAACTAGATCAAACTTTACCAAGACTTGCTTATTTTGATAATGAATGATTTATACCCAAAATTAATCAACAACATCACTATAAAGCAGTGGTTAAATATTTCATAAAGTAAACGAAATCCAGCTATTGCAATATACTCGAGATTACAGATCATTTTACTTTAGAAATCCATAGAGGATAGAAGAATATAGGATAATCAAACCATGACCCATATTGATAATTTTAGATATCTATAACTTATCTAAAATGATCAATGATATTCGAATAATGAATTAGCTACAATAATCCTTACACAAATGAATCCCACAATCTTGCATAATAGAGTCGACGTTAGACTGAATGACATGCTTAACAATAATTAAAAAGTTGAGATCATTTTTTTAAAATCATCAATCCATATTGATCCAATATTACATATTTCATTATCAATAATCAATAGGAAGTATATAAAATTAATTCAACAAGCTAGGACACAATTCCATTATTAACATTAATGATCATAAAGCCCATAGTTAGGCTCAAACGATTGTTTGATGAGAGCATGAGTTCAACATGAAATTGGATTAAAATTCATGTTAAAATGACCATTTTAACTTCAATTTATCATTGGGAAGCCTTTAAAAACGTTTTTTAAAAAAACCCATGGCTAGATTGAAGAAGAAGAGATTTGATCATTTTTATCTTTGAAAGCATTGAGATTAACTCTCTAGATAGAAGGATAACTATAGATAAAGGATCATTATACACTAATATGTAAGAAAACCTCTAAAACACGATGAAGAATCCATGTAAATCCAAGATTCAAGCTTTTCTTGAGCTTCACATTCAACGGACGTTCTAGAAAGAATATGTTTAGAGGGAAAGTCTAATTTGTTTAGAAGGGATTGGGAATTGGTTGATCACGTTTTTGATAACTTAAATACACCCAAAAATATTTAAATAAACCTATTAGATTCAGGTTAGCAAGTTGGGTGAATTCCCCAGTCACCCCATAAATAGGCAGCATGCATGGCAGTAACTGAAGGCCTGCATCGACGGACCCAACGACGGGGCGTTGGACCATCGACGGACCGTCTTGTGCCTCGGTCATTCTGGTATGAGGCTGTAATGTGGCTAGTCCTTATACAGGATAATTTCCCATTGAAACCTCCCCATCGACAGGGATTCCACTGACGAGGAGTCATTTGTTATAGTTGATTGACACTGTCAAGGCAGTGTCTCGACAACCTTTGGGTCCTTCTTGAGGTCTTCTTTCAGGGCTTTGGGAATGTGTACCTTGAAGTTTCCAATATAAATAAACACCTTAACATGTTGAATACCTTCCATTCAATATTAACCCAAAATGAACATGTAAAAAACATCAAAACATGCAAGTCATACTCAAGACATATATGACGAACTATCATTCAAACAACTGTGACGTTCTTGGATGTTTGACCTCCACACTTCATGAAAATCAATATACTATCTATAAACATCATTATAACTCATTTTATGACTTCATAAGCTCATCACAACTTCAAAAACACATATAAACATCATTGTACTAAGTATGGGTATACAAAAGCATACACCAAGGACATGCATGAGTAAGAATAGCTCTTTCCTAACAACATGATTTTTGGAAAGTCCAGTCAGCGGACTTGCCATATTTGAATTTGGAAAGTTAGTGGACTTGACAAATTGGACTTAGGGAAGTCATGCCATGAGAGTAACATGCATCATCATACGTATCATATTGCACGCAGCACATAACATATTACATATAACACATAACATATTGCATATAGCACATAAAATATTTCATATCATTCGATCATATGCCATGAGACCTTGGAGTAATGGAATTAACATTAAGAGTTTCCATAATGGGGGATCAACATATGGGACCTCAACTAGGAAGCTTTCTTTAGAAAATATAGAGTGTACTTCATTTATTAATACCTAGTTCATTTCATTAATTCATATATTAGCGCAACCACTAGTCATACCTAGGATGTAATTTTAAAACTCTTATCGGGTTTGCTATGCAATTATAAAGAATAACCTAGTGTCATTACTTGAGTCTATCTCACCTCTTGATTATCCTATCCTAACACCATTTGTGTCGTTCATTTTATTATGTGAATCATTTGAGGCTCACCTCATTCTTTATTTGGAAATTGTAAACTTAATCGACATAGATCATTTAATCATCATGAAATCCATTGTCTCATCGCCACATCCAAAAAAGGTTGAATCACCAGCCAAGGTAAACCAAAATATGCTAGCATATACAAGGAATTGAACCCTCCTAGATCCTTATATTGGAAGTATAGGTTTAAAGACTAGGAGATATAAGGAGACCCATACCAAGCATGCCGAAAAATCTCATCTCATGAGAGTTACGTAAACCTCCGTCCTTCCAGAAAGAAGGCATCAACGCTCAAAACTAGCCTGTCGTGCTCAGTATAATGTTCCATTACATTCAAGTCATACTTCATTGAAGTTGCCTTCTAGTATGAGGACGTCATTTCTCATTAGATGATATCTCATCTCATCATCAATATCTAGTATACATCAATCTCAATGATTTCATTACAGTGTTCATAGAGACTTGTCACGTAATTAACTTTATACTCTCATAGGTGAGTACGTTTCTGTAACATTAACTTAGGCTCATTTGAGATTGGTCTCATCTTTCACATTAGCCTCTTTTCATGTTGTCACCTGATTCATTAACTTTATCTCATTTGCTTTTCAAAATTACTCACCCCTTTTTTGTGAATGTTCATTTCATCATATGCCAATGCACTTGCCCATTTAGTGTGTTTCACACTCTTACTTAACCCTTCTAGGTTACAACATTTCATTAAATACATCTTATGTTCAGTTACTTTTAAACGTATGCTAGACTTATGGGTTTATACATACAAGACATGACGCTTCATCCATAGTTCGTTTAAGTAATTCGTATTTTCCTATGATTTTTTGATACAAGACTTATGAATCTTGTGTGTATGCCAAAATCATCGATTTCCATCTATGTAGGCATTATTATTTTGATCATTTATTCATATATGACAAATGTATGAATACGAAAATTGGGTATGGGAACCTGATTTTGAATCCTTTGGACAATACGTACATTTTTATTTGTTTTAGTTTGATCCATTCAACTTTGGAACCCAAGATCAAGCTCCAACGCCTTCTCTTCATTTTCCCTTAATTTCTTTATTTTCCGTCCGTTGGGGACCAAGAGGATGTGAGATCGAACACCCTCAACCTCATTTTCTTTTATTCTCTTTTTCCTTAAATCATTTTTGTCTGACCGAGAGGGTGTAGGATCAAACCCCCACATTCCTACTTTATTTTTCTGCATAATTTCCTTTATTCAGCCTAGATGTCGTGGGTTCAATTCACACATGTCTGGCCGAGAGGTTCTGGGTTCGAACCCCACGCCTCAAATTTTTGTTTTTCATTATCTTTTTCATGTTTTGGTCAAGGCATATGGGTTCGAATCCCATATGCCACATTCTTTTTCTATCACATTATTTCTATGATTTTTAACATGGTGAGGTCACGGGTTCAATTCTCAATGAACTCACCTATTTTTAATTCTTTTTACATAGCATGATTCACGACTTATCTTGGCTGAAAATCATCAAAAAGATGATGGAAATTATGTACCCTTTTCAGCTCATTTTTATCAACATTTACATGTTAGTTTTTAGGGTAATTCATGGATCATTTAGTACATGTTTAGGTGCATTTTCATGGATTAATTTAGTTAATAGTTTCCATTCAAATCAGCCACATTATACATCATATGAACATCACAATTTATACTAGTTTGTGCATGGAAGAATACAACAATTACATATCATTATCGAACATCAAACTAAGAGTAGATGTCACAGCTACACATTGCGCACACACACAAACACATTGTTTAGGAGAGAATGCCAAATATTCACATAACTCCGAACATACATACATGAACGTAATCATTACGAAAAAACATTACATCCCTAATTTCTACTAGCAAACATACCCAACCAAAAAATTGATGGGGGCTAGAGACAGGGACATGCAACGGGGAACAACCCTTGTTTTCGAAATAGACTCATCTAGTCCTAAGGGTCTCTTGGTAAAGGGATCAAGAGTAAGAATACCCATACCTTATTTTGATGTTCAAACCTTGAACTTGCTGCCCAAGACCCTCTCCAAAATCACGTACAAGTTTGAAAGCTTCAACACCAACTCGACGGAAAAACCCTACCTCTTTTCTAACATTTTTTGTTAGGTTTTGTATATGTTTTTTATGTGCAAGTTCTTCAATAGTGAAGAACTTTTCATGGCTAATCAGTTCTTCTATTAAGGCAGACAGAACGTGAAAATAAAAGAGAGATATTGACGTGAGACAGAGAGAGTTAAAATTTGAAAGGTAGTTTAGGATTAGGTGGAGCAATTTAGACTTGGTCAACTATGACTCTTTCAGGACATTAAAAATCTGATTGTACTCTTTCTTAAATCATCTAATAAATATTAGTTATTTTTTTAATTTATCAATTTAAATAAAACAATCTAAATCATTGCTCTCACCTAGGTTCGACCTTTGGTGGAGCAAGATTTTGCTCAAAGGGCAATTTCTGCCCTCTCTTTCAAAAATACCCCTCCACCTTATTAATAAAATAATTAACTACATATTTAGGGTAATTATGATACTACCATTATCTTGAAAAAATACAATTTTATTCCTAGACCCTCCAAACATAAATCATCCTTAGGAAACTCATTGAGCAAATCTTTTAACCATTGTAGGTAGCCGTAGTGGACCCTCTTTAGTAAAGTGTAATGTGATTGGCTTATGAACTAAATATGGAACCTCTTCATGTATTCCATTATTGAAGTACTCTATGAGAAGAAAGGCTAGCACTGAGTGATTTAGTTTTTGGGATGTAGATCTAGGTAAGGATGAGATTAGAGCACAATGAAAACCTTCATATTCCTTAATCATGTGCCTACATGGGAGGTTTCCTAGTTCTACCATTGGCTCGTAAAACAAACCTCTAACAGATTTGGTTCATGAATCCAGATTTCATACATAGCTAGTATGGTCTATGTTGGTTATTGCTATTCTCATCATATTGGATACCCAATAGTATTGGAGATGTTCTATGAAGTTTTTGTGGTGGTATAAGACTCTATATAGAAATTGCACGATTAGGATTTGATGATATTAGTTAGTGAGTCCCTAGTCTACTCCAAGACCATTACTTGAATCTCCTTATATGTTAAAGATAATGGCTTAAATTATAAAGCATGTAAACGAATAATTACTTACTTAGAGTAGTTTAAGGGTTGCTTATTTAAGGTATGAAGGGGGCAGAGCAATGGTCGCTTCATGTCTTACTTAGGGAAGTCTTAAGAATTACTCTAGATAGGGTAAGTAAATTGATAAGCAGACATGACTCTAAATTTAGGTAGTCTTAAGGTTATTTAGGTGACCTTGGAGATGGTGTATTTGCGGTTTCTTATGGAATTACTTAAGTAAGTCTTTTGATAAATTTTAGGAAGAGAATGTCATATTATATGTATACTATTGTGTGTAGTGAGAATGACCTTATATTAACTTGTTTAAAGGATCTCTTACTTGTGTGTGAAGGGATTATATGGGTGGTCGCTTCATAACTCAATTGAGACATAGATTCACCTTTTGTAGAAGGATCTCATGTCTATATGTTGTGATGTATTCTTGATGCTATCAATGTGTGTAACTATGAGTTCATTGTATTGTTAGTTTGAGTTCACTATAATGCTAACTAAATTTCTATAAAAATGTTGTTCTTATACTTTTAATATGATGTTCTGATAAAAAAGAGCATATTTTCATAGTTGTATGTTTCTCATGTTTTATGCAATAAATTATAGTTATCACATGTGGTTGTACAAATTACATACATTTTTGTGATATCTAAAAGGTGTAGGTGGAAGGTGATAAGCGTTTTGTAGCAATGCTTGGAAACTAGGATTCTTTCAAGCAGGTTGAAGTATGTCCTCACTTGGATCGAGGAAATAGTTATCTTTAGATTTCATTTATTCAACTTATTGTAATAGAGCAAGTATATATATATATTTGTGTTGTATGGTCCATGTCCCAAGTATTCTTAAGTCTAAGATTTGCATATGCTTAAACTTTGTGTTCTCCATGATTATTTGAAAGATATTTTAAGATATTTTGTATGAAAAGTTTAATTATGCACTATTTTTTCATACATGTATGCAATTAATAATGTTAAACGGCTTGTACAAGACCTTTTAGAGGTAAAGTACACCATGATTTAATTCAAGAATGCCCTAACTTCAAGGGGGGCCTCTTGGGTGATTACAACTCACAAAAACTAAGCAACTTCTCTTAGGATATCCTAGATAAGGTTCATTACATCACTTCCATTTTCCATTTTACTATCAGGAAATCCTAGCCTTAACCGACAATAAGATCACGAGATTTAAATATGTAATCTGGTGTCACCGCCTAACACCAAAAGAGGGTATCTTACCTGCAATGGTACGACATGAGTAGCATACTAGCATATTTTATGTGGTTCCACATGCTAGGTCTTAGGGAAATATAATTATGGAACTAAGAAATATGTACTAGACCATCTCCATGACCATTATAATTGCAGTGTTCATCTCATGAGAAACCATTGGTGAATCATCATCCAGGGAAGTCAACAATTCTCATTGTCAAGTTCAATCGGTGCTAAGTTAAGTTTGCTTTTTATAAAAAGCCTTTATTAACATTATTTCATAAAATAGGGTTTAGGGGCGCTAACCTCTCTCATATGCTTAGCTCATCCGTTATAAATGAGTGAGTCCTTTCATTAACCTAAATTAAGTGAGAAAACCATTCACATGGACATAACATACTTAAGCATAGTCTAGTATAGAGTAGTATGAGCAAACCTTTCAAAGGACTCTACTTACTAGTTTATCATACATATTTCATTATGCATTCATTCATGTGTGTATATATTTTCATACATGAGGAAACCTTTCACGTACCACATTTGACACTGCATGTATGCATAATTCATGATATCATTTACTTTTATGTTCATATCTTGATCATGCATTAAAATTCATATAGATATTGTTGTTACCCTAGGAACTATTCAATCAAGTTAGACATGTGCAATTTATAGGAAAAGTCTCATACACTTACCTATACTAGTTCAACTATCAAGTAATCATAGTTAAGATACATTGTCACACTTACACAAGCATGCATGAGGTGTGTGTACATTGGACAACATGATCACATAATGTCACTTAAAAGATTTGTAAGGCATCTACCCTACAAGGATCACAATACACGTTCATGAATAGACCACACACCACTTGATAGCATAGGACACATGATAGTGTCTACACTACAAACAAGACTCCTAACATTGGATAAAAACACACAATCAATGGAAGATAATACTCTGTACCTATTCCTTACAAGTTCATTCAAATGTACAAGACACCATTAACACCTAGCGTATTATACTACATTGAAAGATTAGGCATATAATTTTCCTTGTGTGATCATCACTACAACACTTCATAATTCATAAAATATCATTCAAGGCCATGATCAGTACATACACATATTGAAAAAAAATGTAAACAGCACCACCATAAGTGGAGAATAACACACAATGGCCTTCAAGCCCAATTCATTTATCAATTTTATCAACAACTAGAGGAAGTAGAAAAATCTTACCAATTCACCAAGACTTTATCATCATTGATTAGTTATAAATAATTTACAATAAATTCTTATGCAAAATAGTAGAAATATATAATTCAACATATTAGAATCATAATTCAATAAACATAGAATAATGATCACAATCCCATATTATCGGATAAATTGAATACTTGAGAGGATCAAGGGTTCACCATTAAATTGGATTGAAATTAAATTTTAAAGCAGTATAGAATCATCAATTTATCATAAGCATGATTCGGTAATCATTTTGTAAACTGTCTAGTTTGAAAGATGGACAACTTCATCACGAAATCTCTTTAAAAACATTGGAAGAAACTCCTTAGATGAATGGATAACTAAGGATGAACAATCTCACCATACCTCATTTGTTGAGAAATCCAAGAAAATTGATGAATAAACCATTAAAATACAATCTTCAAGATGTTCTTGAGCTTCATCTCCAATGGAGGTTTCTAGAGAGAGTTTGTGTTGAGAGAAAAAGTCTAATTTTGAAAATGACTTAAAATACGGGTTTCATATTTTTAACTTACTTAATACACCCAAAAATAGGTTGAATAAGATACTATGGTCTATTTAGTACTTGGGGTGAATTTCCCACTCACACCTTTAATGATCAGCAAGCAGATAGCAGTTGCAGGCTTCCCCTCTATGTTTGTTGAAACAGACTGTTGATGGAACGACGGTTCTATGCTGCACAACCGTCGATGGTGACCGACATTCATCACTGCGGGTCTATTATCAAACTTCTAAGTTGCCTCAATAGACGGTGTGTCGATGGAGGCATGATCCATCAAAGCTAGCTCCGTGTTTTGACACATCCAAAGGAAACATTTTGATCCTTCACTAGGACCCCTTGCATGGTCGTTGGGGAGTCGTTCCCGGAAGTTTCTAACCTAATTACAATGATAAACATGTTACAGACCGTTCCTATAAATTTGAGCATAAATAAAACATGTAAAACATACGAAAGCACACTGAAAAACATTAACACATCTAAGCTCTATCTTTCGAGTGTCTTGGATGTTCTAGGACGTTTGACCTCCAAATCACTTCAAATCAAGCATACACACTTTAAAGCACATAACTAACATATTATTAACCTTTTTAGGAACATTTTAGGTTCTAGGTACATTAATTCATCTTGTGGGTCCTAATAATATTCCCCACTTAAGAATATTCTTCCTTGAATTACACTTGGAATATCTTAAAACACTTTCAAGACATCAATGACTCATAGAGAAGCTCACAACATTAAGCATATCGTTACATAGGAGTCAATGCACCAAAATTACAAGGAACACTAACTTTAGAACATAATGCACTCAATGCAACACAAGTAAGTAAAACCTCTACTCACTCACTTCT
This sequence comes from Solanum lycopersicum, assembly GCF_036512215.1. Classification (NCBI taxonomy): domain Eukaryota; kingdom Viridiplantae; phylum Streptophyta; class Magnoliopsida; order Solanales; family Solanaceae; genus Solanum; species Solanum lycopersicum. The sequence goes on from NC_090805.1 coordinate 18,754,173, forward strand.
TAATGAAAGAATCAAGCACATAGGCAATTCTCATGTTCATAGGATTAATATGTCAACATGTTCTTTAAATATTATTATTTTAATATCTAAACATGAAAAAACCTTTAACACACACATAGGAAGATTTAGCATTACTCAAGAAACAACTAAGCAACTCACACTCAATGCACTTAGATCATGAGCAATGTAGATCAACAAGGACCCTTATCATTTCGACATAATACCTTGTTGTACATGTTTAACATCATGGTTTTTTGATATGTTTAAGGAGGAATGTCCTTCTTCTTAACATGATCACGTGTTATCATGAGATCATACACAAGAAATCCACAAAGGTCGATTCATTTTAAAAAGAACTCCTCCACTTTTAACCGAAGCATGCTCATATACTCTTCCTAATGAAGTAACCATGGTAATCACACCATACTCATAACAATAATAAAAAATCATTTCACATTATTTTAAGTCCTAGCATACCACTAGTTTTCATAAATATGAACCAATTAGGAAATTTTTTTCAAATTATAGGCACACATAAAGAACACTAGCTAAACATACCATCACTTCTCAAGAGTGAGCCTACAATGAAACTTCCCAAGTCGTAAAAGTCACACTATTTCAGGAGAACTCATAAATTAGTCATTTAAAGGACACTCTAATTCTTATGATGGTCTAAAACACCACACCTTAAAAGGGACATCTAGCATGCTCCTTATATTATGTCATGAAGTCAAACACACAACTAGCATATAAAGAGGAACAATCAACATAAGAAAACAAGAGTTTGTTTAAATAAATCAACTTACCTGTAACTAAGAGTCTTAAAAACATGCACAACATAGGCTCTAATTTGACATGCACAACATATGGAGAACATGCAACTCGTGTTTATATGCAGTTCTCCTATGATGGGCAAGCTACGAGGAACTCTTGGATTTCTTAATACTCAAATCATCATCAACACCTTAAGGTGAAACCATGCTAGAGGGACTTATCTCTATCTTTAAGAGGTAATGTCCATGCATCATCTTTCCTAAATGTCTAGCATATGTAAGAAAATCATGACAATCAGCCTAGGTCATTTTACCCAACCACGTAAGACCTTAAGTACACTATGAATACCAAGGGTCATGAAAACCTTTGGGGAATCAATAGAGGAAACATGGCCATAAAGTATCTTTCATTTCTTTCTACACTAGGCTAGGTAACTTCGAGGTCATTTCAACCTACACCATCACCTTTGGAGGAAACATCCAATTAACCACACCTAGCTAAAACATAAGCACTTCTTTAAATGGTAATACTCAAGGTCAATCTTAATGGACCATGTAACAACACTCATGACAAACTAGGTTGAACTAGAGATTTGCTAGTGTTTAAAGAGTAAATAATGTGTTTAAATAGATAATTTTAATATTTGAAGTCGCCCTTTTATGTTTGGAGGTCAAACATCAAGGGACATCCAAGACGTTTGACGAGTAGACGTCTATTCACTTAAATGAGTTCTTGTGTGCCTTGACATATTTGGTAGGTTATTTTTGAGTCCAAATTGATAGTGGTTGAGTCCCTGAGACCTATATGACCATGAATAGGGTATAAATATACCAGTATTACATCACATGTAAACCACAAGTGGCCCTATGAGAGGATCCCAACGTTTTGGCAAAATCGTCCAAATCTAGCAGTCTAAGACCCCCTCATCAACAAATTGTATTTCTTTTGATGCCCCGCCTTTTGAGGCCGTAGCTCCACCATTAGTGGTGGGAGATTCACCAGCAGGATACCATCCTTATAACCAATCAATGCCCAGTATCAGGGTCCATCGTCTAATCAATGGTTCCATTGTTAGGGTTTGTCGATGGTTGGCATGCAAAAGTTTTCCAGCTGCAGTTTAGTTTGGTTTAGTTTGGTTGTTTTTTGGTAAAATCACCCTAGGTCTTCTATTAATCAATAATGATTATTTTAGGGTCTTGAAGGTAATTTATGTTTGTTTACAGTCCTATATCATTACAAGACCTCATTTTCAAATATTCAAAACCTCTCACTGAAGAAAGAGCTTTCTCAAACTCCATAGAAGCTAGAACTCAAGGAAGGGCTAGAAGGGAATGCTTTGACGTTTTCTTCATCAAAATTTCCTAGGTTTATTCACGCTCAGGTATGTTTATTCATCCTTGAACATTATTTTATTCAAGGATCCATTCCAAAGATGTTTAAAAAAGGATTTTAAACTCAAACTTCCTTTATCATTGACTATAAGAATGGGTCATTGCATGAAAACGTTTTAAGGAATAAAATATGTTGTTTTTAGTGTTAATTGGTGATTTTATTGTAAAAAATTCAATTAAACCATACTTATTCTCAATATCAACTTTTGGCTTACGATGTGAGTTTGTTGATTTTATCTTGGTAATGTTAGAGTAGAGTTTGTTATGTGGTATTATGGGTTAGTTACTTCCTATATACACTTATTAATGTTTTTGGTGAAATATTAATAAAACCTGGTGAGACCTTTGATGAAGGGTAAGTTAATCTATTTCGTCAGTATCCATTTAACTGATTCTTCAGTGGCATGGTCCACCTATGGAGATGGTGTTTATTGAAGTATATCACTATATATTTATATGTGTATTGTGAATATGACCTTGAACACTTAAGATGCCAAGTAAAGTGATAGTAATGATGTTCTCTTTTTATATACTTTGTGAAGCTTGAATATATCTTTTGTAGAGATTATGTCTAAGTGAAATATATGCATATGTTAAGCGTGCTAGTGTGTGATATATGATGAATGGAGGTATGAGCATGTTTCGGAGTCAATGCTATGAAAATGGTGATTATATGAAAGATGTGCTCACATGTAATCACATACATACACACTTTGAATGAGTGAATGAAGTTAATAGATGCTAATGGGGGATTTTAAGGTAGACACTCTTTGTGAATAAACATGAAGGGTCTATACTATCCCTACTATCCCTATCATCGGAAAAAAGGGACATTTGGGGGAGACACTCTTCGTGAGTTGAGATGAAAGGTTTAGTAGCAAACTCACTATTCACAAGAGTTTTCTAAGATAGGTTGGAAGATGGATACCCTTCATGAGTTAAGATGTGGTGTCAAATAGTAATATCTTAACTTTTAAGAATGAATGTTTAAGACTCCGTGGGGGAGATATGCTTAGCACTGAGAGGATTTGAAGAAGGGTTGGTAACAATTGGTGAGTTGAAATACTGCACCCAATATAAGTCTTGAGATGAATACTCCTCGTTAGTAAATAATGAGTTACTTAGAAGCAATTTCCTCATCCCTTAACTTTCACCACCTGCATATATACCCTAGAATTAAGGGAATTCTTAGGTCGTAAAACTGCATACTTGACGTCTCGGAGGCCTTGTACAAGCCTATAAACACAATAATTGACCATTTTCAGAAGTCATATGTTCATGATACACATGTTAGGCTCTAGGTTTCGCTAATTAACTTTTAGTCCTTATAATATCCCTCGCTTTGGAAACAATCGTCCTCGAATGACACCTGCTTAATCACTTATTTAAAGGACCTATTCTACACTAGCAGTCCATCATATATGCATTATACCTAAATGAACACTCCTAAATCAAGGAAACAATTCAATTCCAACCTACTCACAAGTACACATCATCATATAAATACCTCATACAAAGGACCCTTATCCCCCATAGTGGAATAAGTAAACATGTCTTTCTAACATCAATTCTTCATCATAAGGAAACAACAAAATCACAAGAAAATTCATATTCAAATGAAATTCTAAAAAAAATTAATAAATCAATAAAGAGATCAATCTTGGCTAGAGGAGCACTTTCCACACTAATAGAATAAACATGATTGGCTTCTCTTCTTGAAATCCAAGTCTTAGGTCAATCTAACTAGGAAGTATTTATAATCTTACATGATCCTAGAAAACGGGACTAAACTTCTCGTAGTAACTCCAGCACTGAAGGTGACAATATCTAGAACCCCTAGCTTATGCACTTCAATGATACATTAAAACCTCATTCCCCAATTAAGTGAAAGCCTGATAACTCCTTTCTAAACATCACCTAAAATTCACATCTTTCACCTAGGGTGACTATTAAACCACGGTAAAATAAACTTCTACCCTCATTAGAAAAGTATTTTCACTCACCCCTTCTAGGAAGTCCTCACACACTCTACTCAACCAAATTCTAACAACATACAACAAAAGCATCATGGCCTTCTACCAATATCAACCAAACCATGTATCAATCCATTTGTACAAAAATCAACATCAAAACCAATCATCCAAACTTTATAATGTTAATTAGTCGTACTTGGAGTTTCTATTAACCTTCCTCCCTCAATTTTTGTAGCATAACCATTCTAATAATCACATCCTAAAGACTATCAAATAAGGGATAAGAGAGACAGAGAGAGAGAGAGAGAGAGAGACCTTGTGGATTTATGGCACGAGTTGAAGAATGAAGAAGTGAAACTTTCCTAAGCATCTCGTAGCCTCCTACTCATAGATGTGTCGCGATGCACACGGATGAATAAGACTGTACTAGATGTGGTTTTGAGACATCCTCACATCGTTTCATAACCTTATGCTCTGATACAAGGTTTTTAACTACCCGCATATACACCATAGAAGTTAAGGAATTCTTAGGTCTCAACACGGTGTACTCGATCTCTCGTAGGTCTTGTACAAGGATCTTAGACATCTTTCATTGCATAAATATGAAAAATAGCACGAAATTAAATGTTTTTCTTCCAAACAGAATGCACAATTCATTTAATAAAACGTCTAACCTGTGCCTCAAAAAACATTTATGATATCATGAGTATAATAGGATTGGGTCACAGCCCATGAAAAGAGTCTAGACAAGAAAGCACATAAAGGAAAATGTAGTAGCGATGACCTTGGATGCTGTAAGGACTCAGCAATCTTCTTTCCTTCAAGCCTTGGAAAATCTACCCTTGAAACCAACACAATATCCTCAAGACATTACATGAACAAGATGTAGGCAATATGCATTACTACGATATGTACTAAGTATGGAAATTATCTAACCAAATTAAGCTATTTCAAATGGTTAGTCAATAATACACATAATCATAAAAGAATAAGACATAAGTATTACATGAAAAACGTAAGCAAAATAAAGAATCATAAAGTCACATAAGAGGTCATTCTTAGATCATAATTCTTCCTACTTAAATAAAATGCCTCACAAGCAACCTTCAAGTATACTAGTGCAACTCGAAGGTAGTGTTTCATACTACTACCAAAGCTAAGAACATCTCCTTGCTCGTTCTCGCTCACAGTCCACATTAATAATTAAGACCTTAGGGTCACCATATCATATGAGCACTATGCCCCTAAGCAACCCCAAAGCATACTTGTGCAATGCATGTAAATCATCCATAGCACCTCACACAATAAGCATATCTTGAACTCACCATATCTTGGTTCATGTCATCTTGGGAGTCATCTAGTAGACCTACATCATATTGACAAGGAACTCTTCATATTGACAAGGAAATATCATCTTAAGTCAATAATGTCATAAAAGGCAATTATAGCAATATCAAAGCAAGTGTATTGTCATGACCCGATACCACACCCTAGAAAATAGTTCCAATCTCGAATTGTGGACCGGCATATTTTACCTCTTCGAGGTCTTGTACAAGACCTTTTGTGTCGTTCATCACATAAATACATATGAAAAGTAGTGCAAAATTAAACTTTTCACACAAATATTATAAAACATCTATTAGATAAAAACCATAGGAAATACTAAGTCTAATTTATCAAATGTTAGACTCAATAATATTTTGAAAACGGCCCATACAATACGAATATAGAAATACTTATTCTATTACAATACTTCAATGAAAGAAATAAAAGACATCTATGCCCTTGAGTCAAATGAGGACATACTTGCTTGAACGATTATCTAATCAAACCATATCCCCCAAAAGCACCTTCACGTATGAATCTTTTTAGAGATATATCAAATCATGGAATACTACAAACACATGTACTAAGTATGGCATACTACATAAAATCATGAAAACACACATCTATTAGAAAAATGCATTTTTTGATTAAAACATCATATAATAAGGATAAGAACAACATTTAAAATCTTAGAAACAAGTAAAAAATCACTTAATAAATTTATCAGATTTGAAACATTACAGTGAACTAAGTCACTGTTACAGTAAAGTTCTTTATCTTTACCTTGGACACATTCTACGATGTAATTCCCTCACTAAAAGCTATCCTAAGACTCAGCTAAATAAGACGAATAAGGAACGCCCATACACCCTCTCTAAGAACACCTAAATTATCCTTAATACCACCTATAATGAGATAAACAATGTATAATACATAAACCACATAAACATGAGATCCTCTTAGCAAAGACTTTTCTAAGGTTCACTTTATTGAGTTGTGAAATGATCTCCCATAAGATCCCTTACAAATACACTTAAAAGATCCTATAGATTACCTAGGATAAGATCATACTCACTTAATACAAGAACATACAAATAATATGACATTCTCTCTTCCAAAAGTTATTAAATACCTACTCTAGTAAATCAAGAAGATAACTTCCGTGATTGACCTCCCCAAAATTACAGGAATAATCATTAAAACTACCTATGTTTGGATTATGTCTACATAATCAACCAACTTCACTAACTAGAGTCATTCTTAAGAATTATCTAGGTAAGATACAGAGTGATCATTCCTATTCCCCCTTCATACCTTAACTAGACAACCCTTAACTACTCTACATAAGTTCTTCTTCATTTAAAATGCTTTCTTAACCTAACTCATTACATTCATTAGTTCATTTAAGACTCATTCATCACATAAAACCAATCAAGTAATGGTCTTGGAGAAGACCTAGGGAATCTCACTAACATATTTCATGCTTATTGTTCAATGTCATGATAGTATCCCATACCACCACCTAAACTTCATGAAACTTCTCCAATACTAGTAAGTATCCCACATGATGATAATAGTGTCACAATCGGGGAGCACCCCCTAGAAGTAACATGGCATACTTGACCTGTCAGATGTCTTATACAAGCCCATAGTTATCATTCATCGCATCGACATAGTAAATTTAGCGAAAAATTTAAAACTTTTGATAACACCTCATATACTACAAACTTTACTTGATATACATATAAAATATAAGTCATAAAACATATATAGACTCTAAGTCTCTTTGGAATCTTAGATTCACCAACATTAGAATACATAAGGGACACGACCCTTAAGTCATAAAACAAAATTATGCAATATTTAATAGACATTATTATAAGTACATATTAGGACATCCTTGGACTTAAGGATTCCTTTCCTTAAGCTTGGAAAATCACATGGAAAGCTCTGTACAATTAATGACATCCTCTAGGAATCCATAAACTATTCATGTAAAAAGTAGAGAAGAATGGGATTAGTACAAGAATGCACTAAGTATGGAAACCATGCAAAAATATGCATGTAAAAGGGACCTTTTTCATAAAAATCATATTTCATGCCTTTTTGAGTAAATCCTTCTGAAACATTTAAAAAAAAGATTTTACATCATTTTCATACTCCATAAAAACATAACAAAAGGCCAAACGTCAAAAAAAGCCAATATGGAATTTAAGTTCAATTGGAGGTCAGTTTACAGTGAGCTCATTCCTCTTTACAGTAAACTATTTATTTTAATTCATTAGTCTCCCAAATAATCCTTTAGGGATACTTGGTGCAATGTATCACCTTTGGATCATAAGGAAAAGCCTACATATAATTTATAAAAGACAACACATACAATCATAGAAGTATAATACAACATATACATAGTTGCGTCAAGACGTTCATCATATAGTCTATAAGATCAACATCATGCATAAACAGTCATATCATGCACATCTTCCTAAAAAGTAGAAAAATACTACAATGTCATGCATAGGGAACATATACATAGTGACATGCATTAGAACACCTCCCTAGACCTTCCTAAGGAGATCTTTGTGCAATGTCTTCATTGGTTTATCATTACTTCCACCTATCCTATGTAATCTAACTTAAGTCATTCAATTTTGGGTCCAAGTAATTTCACTTCCATTATCCATTTTACTTTAGGGAAACAATAGCCTTAACCGACATAGACAATGTGATGCTAAACATGGAATCATGTGTCATAAAAACCCACAGGGAAATGAGGTGTTCTACCGGCCAAAGTAGAACCAAATGTGACATAGCTTTGTAGGTGGATCAACTAGCTAGTATCCTCTAGTAGCAATATAGTTATGGAACTTGGAGGTACATGTGAAAGCAGTATTTATGGCAAGATTAGGGGTTGTAGTTATTCATTTATTTAAAAAAAATCCTATATATGCTCATTGATGCATTCTGGTTATCCACCTCGTGATATTTATGGTGACCAACCTTCCTACCATAAGAAGGCACACACTCATATTCAAGTTCACTCAGTGCTAAGATAAGTTTCCTTTTAAAAAAACATTTAGTATGTTTTTACTTTATAAATCATAGGTTTAGGAGAGTCATCCACTTATATTCTCAACTCATAGGGAAGTTAATCAACCCAAATCATGTAAAGAATCCATTCACATGAACATAGCATATGTAAAGCATCATTAGTTTAGGGCACACAAAAATACACCATAGAAGGCCCCTCTCTTGACTATATATTTATACATGTGTGTATGTATATATATATGTGATCAAACCTTTCACATAACACATTAAATCACACAAGTTCATACATACATATTCATATATGTAGAAACCATAACTAGAACTACGCTATAAGGGTGCACATGTGCAATGCATAGGCAAAATCCCATACCCTTGCCCATAGTATTACACCTATGAAGTCATCCTTGTTAGGAATACATAATGTACTTCACATACATATACTTTACATGGATAGTAGTAGACATCAGTGAATATGAGAACAATTGTTCATTTAGACACCATCACCTATACTACTTGTAATATGCATGTGCGTGAGTGTGTGTGTACATTGGTCAACATGATCACATAATGGCTATAAAAAAAATATTGAGGAGGCCGCCCTGTTAGACCATAATATACCTTCAAGCATAAACCACAGAAAACACAATAGCATAGGAGATAAGCCAAATTCATATTACACTTACACTCCTAACTTGTGCTATTCATGCATTCACATAAGGGTACATAGATAAAAGATTATTTAACAAAATTTAAGTTATTAATGGAAGCACCTATACTTCACCCTATCATGGATTTACACTTGCTTACACAATAACAACTAGAATAGGAAAGAAGGCATAAGCTTCACATAGTATCATCATAACCACATGCTCATATATTCATCAATTTGCCTTCTTCGCCATAGTCTACACATATATAGATTGACAATAAAGTAAGCACTGCCACCATAGGTGGACCATACCACACAATGCCATACATGGCTTCATCAACTACAATACTATAAAGAAAGTAGAAGAGATAAGCATTCTTATAAATTTCTCACCCTTCGATTATTATTGATCAATACACCTTATTCATCAAAAATTCATATATAGGGAACTAGCTAAATGTACTTTTAATCATAGAAGAAACCATGTACAAGTTTCTGCAAGATCATTCTAAAACATAATAGAAGGGATCTCACATGTACTATAAAATAGAAGAAAATAGACCGTTATCCAATTTCTTTTATATGAATTATAGATCATATTTCATGAATCATATTACTGTAAGGAAGTAGTTATTATACACTTAGTCACAATGAAAACATTCTCAAGCACTTGAAGATCAAGCTACAACATAGGCATTAGACATGTCAATTCGCTAGAGGATAGTGGAATTTTCCAATACAATAAATCCCCTAAGGCCTTGATCACCAATCATACGTTACCAATTAAAATACATGCCAGGAAGTAGCTAATGAAATCATAGTTTAGATGAGAAACTACTACAATTGCCATTAAAGTCGACATAAAGATGGTTCATATAAAAAGTTCATGGAAGGTTAGTTTACATAGGTTGATAATATTCAAACTATCATGAGTTGACCCATATTGTGATCATTATATATAATTCAGCCTCATATTTCATTATAGGCAGCAGGTATAGACATTAACCATAATCAATTCATATAATACTAACCTAACGTGAAGATCACAAGTTACAATTCCATAGACAAGAAGAACCTAATTAACTAAACCATAGCCTTCTTTATTTTGATCATACAAGATTTATATCCATAATCTAACTATTTTATTAAGTTAAATAGCATCTACAAGAACCACAACTTAATAGAAATCAACTTTAGATCATTAAGAAGCCAATGTTATAGTGAATCATGTAAAACTAAGCTAAACATGTTCAAATTTTCATACATTGATCCTCATGGATACATTACATAGAATTCAACATTAATTCATGTAAACAATAGTAGATATAGGAGAATCAACATAATGGAATCATAATTCAATCGATAACAAGATAAGATCACAAAGCCCATGCAAGGCTAAATCGATTTGAGGAAGGAACATGGGTTCATAATGCAATTGGAGCGAAATTACGTTCAAACCACTATGTTAACTTTAATTAATCATGATTTAATCGTTCAAAATATTTTTATAAAGAACCCGTGGCTAGATTGAAGAAGACAATGTTTGATCATATTTGTCTCTTTTGAAATCTTTGAGAATGGATCTTTAGATGAAAAGATAACTAGAGATGAAGATAACCATACCTTTGTATAGTTCAGAAGCTCTAAAATTGATGATTCATCCATAGAAAACCCATCTCCAAGAAGTTCTTGACTTCACCAGCAATGGATGTTTGAAGGGAAATATATTTGGACGGAAAGGCTTCAATCGTGTGAGAGGATTCTAGAAAGTGGTGATAACGATTTTGATTACTTATATACACCCAAAAATATCTAAATAAACCAATTAGGGTCAGTTTAGGACATGAGGTGAATTTCCCATTAACCCCTTTAGTTAAACAGATGCAGCCTGCAACAAACAATGCACCAACGATGGAGGAAATGACGAGGTGTCATGCTGTCGGCGGTCCGTTGCTGGCTTTCGTCGCCTGGAACATAGCCAAATTCTTTGATTGTGACCTGCCCCTGGAAATTTACAGTTGATGAGAATTTCTCTTTGGGCTTTTGGGGACCAACGATCCATCGTTCTGTCGTCAATGGACACTGCCCAGGCAGTGTCTTCAACAGCATTGGATCATTCTTTTGGGGCCTCTAATGGGTCCCTTTAGAAATGATACACGGAACTTTCAAACATGATTACAACCCTTAATAAGTAATAGACCTTCCACATAAATTTAATTAAAAACAAACACCTACAAGACATCGAAAAAGGCCAAGCCCCATCAAAACACACGTTGAACATCTTAAGGGTAATCTTTTGAACGCCTATGACATTCTTGGTCGTTTGACCTCCAAACTGCTTGATACATCATATACCATAATTATAACTAATTTAGAGGTTTCATAAGCTCACTAAACACAAATATAAGAATGCATAGACACATGAGGCACATAGGTGACTAGTCGTCGAACGTTTTAGTCGTCCCTTGACGTTCGAGTTTTAAATCACTTCAAACTTTCCACACTCAATCTAAGTCATTTTAATACCTTATAACCTTAAAACAAACATTTTAGGCTCTACACACCTTATCTCATTTTGGAGTCTTACAATATCCCCCACTTGGGAATATTCGTCCTCGAATGACACTTAGGGCTCTTTAATTACAACAAGGATTTTAATAAATCATAGAGCACTTAAAAAAATTTATAACAACATCAAAACATTATAGCAGTCATTGCAAACAAGCAAGATAAACCAATACTCACACACTCTTTAATGCATCAAACACAAAGGCTTCTATCAAGTTCATAAGAGGAAATCCTTCTGCTAGTCATAACATGATCCTTACACTTTAATTAATTAAGAGATCATCTTTGGAACTATTATTTAAGTCACACATAGTAATATGTCAACAATTAGGCACTCATAATTAAATGCATATAGACTCAATTTAATTTAATCAACAAAGATCTTCATTAGTTAGATCTTGTGCCATAAAGTTCATACTCAATCATACCATGGTTAGTGGTGTCCATGGATGAATGTCCTTCTCCTAAACACACTTACATGTATCATGAGTTTCACACCTTAGCAAGTACAACAGATTCAAATGTTCTCATGATTCCTTCCTAGTAAAGTCTAAATGGTAAGGGATACGCACAAACTTACTTCTCAAATAATAAGTAAAGCGGTCGTTTCGAGTAAAGAACCCAACTAATGAGGTAGGGATTGTTCCCATGAGGAAACTAGTTTAGACTTAACTTCAATCTATTATTACTATTATTTAGTCAATTATTTCCTTAGGAAACAATGAAAATAAAAAGGGGGGGGGGTTTATTTCTAAATGAATGAAAATAACTAACTAAACTAAAGTATACACTTTTAACAGATTCAAATGTTGGAGTTTAATCAATTAATAAAAGTAACTAGGGTTTACGTGTATCCCGCAGGTCCCTAACTTGATAATTCTAACTATAACAATTCTTTCCTAGTATCTTGCATGCAAAGTGATAATTATATATTTCTAAATCCTTGGTCCGACATCTAGAAATTTTCACTCCGCACCTTGGTCCGACTACGTGTGTTTCTATACTAACCCTTACCTTTACCTCCTATTAAGCATTGTATTTGATATTTGATAAGCTTTTACCTCATACCAATCAATACTAGCCTATTAGATAATATACACTAAATTTATGTTGATTTCTTTTCCTCTTAACTACCTCCTTGGTCAGGCAAGTAGCATTAAGGCGAGTTCTAACATTGACCATCCGTTTACATGCAAGACACTATTCTAGAATTGTTATTTTAGCTAGGTTTCACCAAATTATTCATCAATGGTTCCCACAACCCTAGTTATGGAGTTTAGATACCCATAGTCATAATAACAATATTAATATATATAATATAAGAATTCATGCATTTCTTTCAACATGAAAGCATAAAATCCAGAAAGTTACTTGATTAATCGACAAAATCACCAACAATCAACTCTAGAGGAAAGTGTAATAATCAAAATAATCTACTAAAAAAGAATCTAACATTAATGTGTCTACTAACCAAGAGTCTACCCCCCAAAATGAGGTTTTTTGAAATATTTATAAAAAACAAAAACATAATAAAAAAAGGACTCTATTTGCTGAGAATCTGTCAAAACGCGGCATGGTCGACGGATCTCGTGACGGGCCGTCATGGACTTCGTCGTCCCATACTGTGCAAATTCTTCTGATGCTATCTTTATTACCCTTAATGGTAGGTATGACAGATTGGCACAGGCACAACGGTCTGTCGAGGGTCTCCGTTCCATAACACTTAAACTCTTGGAATTTGAGTACTGGGACTACTTCTCTGATCATCACGACGAACCACCACGACGGACCGTCACGGCTACAACAGTACATCATGCACTTCATAAACCCACACTTGGTCAGACTTCCCCATCTTCCTTCAGCAGCTTCACTACGATGCCACCTACGGACCGTCACTGGAACGACGGACCGCCAGAAGCTCCGTAGGTGGTAACGTTTCTGCATTTCTTGCTCAAAAACTTCCGCTTTCATCTTTAGACAGATTTCCTACAAATAAGGAGAAACTTACATAAAAATCAATACAAAAAGGCTTTTGGACAAACACAAAATATAAGGAAAAAACATTAAAAATACCATGAAACCACGGTATATCAACACCCTTAACTTAAATTCGTTGTTTGTACTCAAGCTATGCACTATGACTAACTACAAAAATCATTGTTCAATAGTATCCATGTTTTAGCTTTAGTAATCATTTGGCTATCAATACCAATCAGTCTCATCATATTTATGCATGTTATAACTATTAGGCTTGAATTATGTTGAACCAAAAAATTACACAAACTCGCCACGCACTAACACTTATCCTCTTCAATTTCTCATCGAGGTGCTAATATTTATTATATTACAACTGGTGTCGTCACTTTAAAACAACCCACATTTTTCACACAATGATTTAATTTTGAGTGTAAGGATTACTTTTCAACACTCACTCTTAGAACAAATTCACAACTCATTCATACATATTGTCATAAGCTTGCCCTTATTTTCACTACTTTAAGTTCGCTATATAACTTTTAGGATCACGATAGGAATTTCTATGCTTAGAACATAGGCTCTAAGTAAGGTAGAGTATATTTATGTATACAGTAGTGAATTTTTCCCTCCTTGATATATCAGCTAAACATACCAGTTTTTATCATTTTATTTCGCCCACTTCCTCATGTTCTTTAACCTTGTTATTTTCTTTTCTTTCTTCATTTGTGTAACTTACTCTCTTCAATTCTTGCTTCTATTCATTGCATTGATTTTTTTTTATTTCAATTTTCTTTCAACTGGTTCTTGAGTCAATTTTCTTTTGTTCTTTTTATATCTTTGTTCTTTTAACCCCACTTTCAAGAGCATTTCTCATAATCGCCAGCCTCAAAAGTTGGATCAACGCTATAAAAAGGTTTTTTACTGCATTATCCACCCTTAACTTATGATTTTGGCATAAGTTGGGGTGCACATGTCCAAGGAGGGACAAGGGCCAACACAATATTACCAGAAAAGATCAGTTGGGGTGAAAAAGAAAGGTCTAGTTTATGCTCAAATCATGTGAAACAAAGAATGAATAATTTCTTTTATTTTTCGTATTTAGGCTAAAAATGGGCCTATGATCTTTTCCTAATTGGCTGTCACAACTTAATTTTTGGCAGGACTAATCAAGAAAGTTCTATCTCATTACAAATTATGGACGATTTAAATCTTCCTAACACTCACTTGACATCTCATTACTTTAACAGATTATCAGACATCTAGTTAGAATTTTAAACTTAGAGACATGCAGTGGTGTATCTCTACGTCATTCTTAGAGCCACATAGTTATCAATTAATATGCCTAGTCAAGCATCATGTTCATTTCATCAGGATATCATTTTACCCATCATGATTCAGAGTTAAACTATGTACACAAGATATAGACATGTAGGTTCAAAAATAAAAATAATAAGTCTCTTGTGGAAAAAGAACACAGTCAAGAAAACCCCAAAAGAGGATAGTGAATTGGGCTACTCAAACTTCACTCTAGCACTAACTTTCCATTTACCCACCCCCAACAAAAAGACATGTAATTGTCCCCAATGCATAAAAAATTGAAATATGAGAGTGGTAGGTAAAGTAGACCTGGGGCATAAAGCACCGACGATCAGCAACAACACAATCAACATTGCCCCCGTAATCGCCACATCTATGGAGCTAGATGCCCCAGCAGCTGACTGTACAGCCCTGATCGGATCAATAGCAAGAGAGTCTCTCCACGTAGCCTCCATCTCACGGCGCTTATTATTCCGTGCTCTAGCCTCATCCTCCTCTCGACCCTTACGCCTCTTGGCATGCTCTCAAGGGGGAGGTAGTGGAATCTCAGAAGTGGCGAATAAGGCTTCCATCACTGTGTCCTCAACAGCCTTGGAAGAAGGGGCCTCAGATTCAGGCACCCTAACCTCAAGGATCATATCAATGTCCGCTCGAAGACTCTCGCCCGCAGCCTGAAGGGTCGATTCATCCACCTAAGGGGATGGTCGTGCTAGTACCCGCAACTCAAAAGCGTCTAAGGGCTGATAAACCTCAGCGATCTTCCACTTTGTGTGCTGGACCATTTTCCACTTCAAGTACTCTTCTGCTTCGGCAATAGACCTCTGCATCCAACGTTGGATGTGATGCAGAAGTTTAGCGCTCTGTGTCTCTAGTTTCTGGACCCTAGCAAGTGGGACCAAATCAGGGAAAGGGGATGAGCGAGAGGAGCTCGGGGCAGTGCTACTACCCGAGATAGACTCGACCAGGGTAGTGTCAGTGGTGTTAGAAGCAGCCTGTGTAGCTGTGCGAGCCTGTGCTACCGTATCACCCATATTGTCACCAAGTGGAGGCAACTCTGGATGGGGCCATCTTTGTGGAGCCAACTCATTGTCCTCATCCCTTATGAGGCCGATATCAATAGTGCCCAGCGGAATCTTAAGCTAATCAATGTGCTAGATGGGCACACATGCGGACCTGCATAAAGAAAATATCATGCACAAAAAGGGTAAGTAGTTGTGACCTTAAAATCCCACTCGTGCATGAGCGCCTTTAGAAGCCAAGCAAATTCTACCTCTAACCTGGCTATCATCGCCGCCATCAGAACAGCACGATACCATGGGACTATATTATCAGCGGCTGTGGGGAAAGGCAATGGCGGAAAATCACTTATAAGAACTTAGTCGTGAAGGTCAGGTTAGCCTTCTTGATGGCTCCCTTCAGCTCGGTTACCCAGTTGGCACCCTCTACATCAATAGACAAGTGCAACGCCATCAACCTTTTGGTTATCTCTCAGCGATGACACAGGCAAGAATTGGTCATCTTTGAAAATTTGCAACGGTAGTCGAACTCGGCGGTGAGAGGGGTCTGGTTGGCATCAACATCCTCACCGTATAGATATCGGCGGATGGCAGGCAGAGAGATATAAACCTGAATGTAATGTACTCAGACATGCTCAAGTGAGGCCTGTTTGGCGGGGGTAGCCCACGTATCAATCTGTGATCTGAGAGTAGCCACATAGGAGGAGTAGAACTCTCGAACCAACTCTTTACTTCAACGGCCCAAAGAATGCACTGTAAGCTCCAGTCGGTGTCTGGTAAAGAGATTGTGGATATCTTGCATTGTAGGGAGACTTCCTGTAAGGACCCGCCTCTCCTATGTAAGGGTCCGTGTTTTGACTACTTTACCATTCAAAGACTTTGCGTTTTAATAAACTGAATAATACTTGTTGACACACAACTTGTTTGGCTGTTCGGCAACAAGGGTGAGAGCACGAGTCGATGAGCCGGGAGTGGATTCAGAACTGTCAGCCTCAACAGACGCGGCAGACTTTGAAGCTATGGCAGGTGCAGGGACTTCAAAAGACCCGGAGGCTTCCTCCGACCACAAAATTCCTAAGGAGACAGACGCTCCTTCTTAATGAGTAGATGACCCAGAACATGTGCCAATCAGTGCACACTCCTTATCAAACTTGGAGGAAGTTACTACGTCGGACGCCACTTTTGCGTAGCTCTGGCAGACGTGTAGCTCGGGATGGAGTGGCACTGCCAGAGGGCACGTACTCGGGGTAACACTCATCAATAGAACCAATGACCAGGAGAGCAGACGGAGCGATAGACTTTGATATCCCACGTGCGTAAACTCAATCTTATTTTGGTTCCATAATAGATAGTCCTTGTAAAGAGTCAATATTAGTACGAGAAGGAGCAAACAAGATGAGCAAAAACGAAACAAAATAAATATAACAATATGTAATGATTTTTCTGCAATAATTAGTAAAATATGATGGACCAATTGATGGCTCGTCGTGTGTACGATGGAACGTCATCGGGTCCGTCATGTCTTACTTCAACTCTGTTGATGTGGACACCGCTAAAGGAAAGTCTCTTTCTAGTATGAAGGATAAGCAGGACGGACCATCGTGACCATGATGATCCGTCGTCAATGTCCGTTGTTTAGACCCTTATGAGGGGGGTCTCTGACCATCACGAGTGTTGTGCAGGACGGACCGTCGAGGATATGACGGTCCGTCGAGGATATGACGGTCCATCGTAGATGTCCAACAGAGGACACTTATAAAAAGTATGGAGACCCTCAGGATATAAGTTTCTGTTTGTCACGACGGTTGTGCAGGACGGACCGTCGAGGAAATGACAGTCCGTCGTAGATTTCCATAAGAGGACACTTAGAAAAAGTGAGACACCCTTGGGAATAGGGTCTCTGACAACCAGAATAGTTGTGCAGGACCGACCGTCGTGGTAACGATGGTCAGTCGCAAGTGTCCGTTGGTAAACACTTTGAGAGAATCAGACAGCAAGGTGTTGGGGGTGTTGGAACGGACCCTATGACGGTCCATCATGGGTATGACGGTCAGTCATCGGGGTCTCGTTCTGTCATGTAGTGATAGAATTGGGGATACCACAATCATCCCCTATGAACCATATGGAATCTTTAGTGTTAACCTAAATGTAACTAACCAAAATACCTAATAAACTAGCAATGCTAAGTCATCTATGTCTAGAGTTTTAACAATGCAATTTAAGGATTCTTAACCTAGGTCAGACAAAATTTTACCAAAGCATGAAGACCCACCAAAATCAAAATAGGTTAATTTTAGTTGATAAACAAAAATGCAATGTAAATGGGTAGAAATCAGAGACACATACCTGAGAATTTGAGAAAAACAAGTGGGGAAAGTACTTGGTTAGCAAGAGCAGAACCACAGCAGCAGAATCTTACTAGTAGAGGGTAGATTTTAGGAATTTGGGGAATTAGGGAAGTGATAGAGAAGAGAGGTAGGAAATAGGAAGTTTAAAAGGGAGGGAAATGGGAGAGAGAGGGAAGGAAATAGGTGAAATAAAGGGGTGGGTTTTTTAAAGGTTGCAAATTTTTTAAATTACCCCAACGCGGTCGAGTCAGGTACACTCATTAATGATGTAACGAAAGCCTGACGACTGTCCGTCGCAAGTATGACGGTCCATCATTGGATCCATCACATGATCCCTAGTTATGAATATAATTGAAAGACGTACCTGGCATGATGGATTTTTGCAATGGTCTGTCGCGTGCGTGACAGTCTGTCGATGTGTCTGTTAGTGACTGTTGCAGAGTGATTTTCTGCATAATTTGCTGGTGATGTACCTAGAAATTTAAAACGCATTAGTAGAAAATTCTACCATTACAAAAAAAAACTATAAGTATTGGGTTTCCTCCAAATCCGAGATTGATTTAATGTCCCGGCATGACTTAGGACACTTGATTACCCAGCCTCATCAAGATGGTATGCCTCTATCACTTCATTCACCGAGTCAGCATGCCCAAAATAGAGTTTTATTGGTTGTCCATTTACCTTAAACTGCACACCCTCCTTGTTTTCTAACTCAACTACTCCTTGAGGGAATAGTTGGGTAATCAAGTAAGGGCTAGTCCATTTGGACTTGAGCTTGCCCGGAAGCCAACACAACCTAGCATTGTCTGAAAACACCAAATCCCCAACTATAAACTCTCGTTTTCTTACTTTTTAGGTCATGTTATTTCTTCATCTTTTTTTTGTAGGATATAGAAGATACCGATTGGAGCTCACCGCTCTACCTCATGGACCTACAAATGTTGAAGGTTGCTTCTTCATTGTTCAACCAAAATTTCATCTTCCCCTTTGGCATATCATCTAAGTCTCTACCCTTAGCAAGGAATGGGCTACCAAGAATAATAGGCACTTCAACATCGACTTCACAATCAAGGATAACAAAATCTGCTGGAAATATGAACGTCTCCACTTCTACTAGCACATCGTAGCGTATCCCTATAGGCCTTTTCACTGTTCGATCGGCCATCAGTAGCCACATTGCAGTGGGCATTGGGTCACCCAAACCCAACTTCTTGTAAATCGATAAGGGCATGAGATTTATGTTTGCCCTCATATCACATAATGTTTTCGCAAAATGTAATGATCCGACCATACAAGGAATAGTGAATGCACCCAGATCTTCTTTGTTTTGTACGAGAGATCTTGTAGCAATAGCACTACAATGTTGTATTCTATCATCATTCTCCAAACTGACCGATCTTTTCTTTGTAACTAGATCTTTCATAAACTTGGTATAAAAGGACATTTGTTCTAGAGCTTCTACCAAAGGGACATTGATAGAAAGCTGCTTCAACATTGTTATAAAATAATAATATTTACCATCCTCGGTTTTTCACTAATCTTTGAGGAAAGGGGGGTGGTCTAGGCATGGGAATTACCTTTATAGGCACTTCAGCATCTTTTCCAATGTTATCTTCTACTTCACCACTACTCTCTACCGCCTTATCATTATCTTTTATCACCTTTTCGTCCTTTGACGGCATAGGTGGGTCAATGTCTGCTTACCACCCCGAGTAATTATTGTCATACAGTGTCCATCATTTTTTTGATTTTGGAAAGTGTTGCTAGGAAGAGTGCCCAAATGCCATCTGTTCACATTTGCAGATAATTTGGCCATTTGCAACTCAATATGCTTAATCAATATTGCATGTATATCGAGTTTCTGCCGAATACCCGCTAAATCAGTCCTTAACTCTTTAATGTTCTGATCATTAGCATCAAACCTCCTCATCATTTTGTGCAACATATCCTCAACTCGCTCCATACAATCTCCACCATCCCTAGGAATAACTTCACGATTTTGAGGAGGGACATAGGGCCCATTCCTATCATTTCTGTTACCATAGTTACCCCTGTTGAAGTTGTTGTCGCGGTTTTAGTTTCCATCTCGGACATAATGACCCTCACGGTTATAGTTACCATGTATCCGACCTTGGTTTCCTTGACCTTGGCGCCAATTCTCCAGATTTGAGCCTTGCGCACTCGGTTGGACATCCCCGTCTGCTCATTTAATGCATAGGAATCCTCCTCATAATAGCATTCATCATGTGGTGATGGTGGTTTAAACAAGTAGTTAACTGCATTAATCTTTTATGCTCCCCTAGTGTCCTGTTTTGATACCAACCCAAGCTCAATCTCATCTGAGCCATCTCTTCACGAATCTCATCTTTGGCTGGGTTGTGATTCGATTGCACTACAAAGGTATTTCTCCAAGTATCTGCTTTCCTAGTAGTCCATGTTTTATTTTTCTGGGAGATTTTTTCTAACTTTTCGGCAATCTCGACATAAGGAGAATCCCCATAGAACCACCCACTATAGTCTCCAACACTGCTTTATTATTATCATCTTGTCCCCGATAGAAGTATTCCTTTAGTGACTCATCATCTATGCATCTATGGGATGCTTCTTAAAAACGAGGTGAATCTAACCCAAGAACTACTAACTGACTCTCCTGATAGTGCCACAAAATTATTCACTCTGCTTTTGTGGTTTAGTTTCTTAGAGACAGGGTAGTAGCGTGCTAAAAAAACATTCCTTATTTGGATCCATGTAAAAATTGAGTTATAAGGGAGCTCAGTAAACCAAATAACAGCCTCTCCCATTAGTGAGAGATAATACACTCTTAGCCCTATTACATCCAAGTCCAAGGCAGGCCTCCCTATATAGCTTTTACACACTACCCTTACCTTAGTTATATGGGCATGTGGATCCTCAGAAGGTAGCCCTGAAAACATACCTCTTGCAGTGAGCATTTGCATCAGGCTACTAGTTACCACAAAGGTGTGGCCTGGTTGTAGAGGGGGCAAGACAAGTAGCCCATCAGAGTCTGCTTTATTGTCATAGCCTCTGTAGTATTCTTGGGGATTTGGAGCGGAATTTTGTCCCCTATGTTGGTTTTCACCTGGAGCATCGGGTAATAACTAACCATGAACATAAACCGTAGGTGGGATGTTTTTGTTTGGATCATCATCATTAATACCCAAATTTCTATTCATGTTGCGTAGTGTACACTTTAATTCGTGATCATGGGGAAACAAGGGTTCTGTTCCTCTCTGTGTATTTGGCATACAAGAAAGATAGTTATGCAAGAATAAAAAACAAGAAACAAAGTAAAATTAAGAAAATATTGCCTAAACTATAGTAATAAGTTTAAATTAATCAAAAAGTTATTTTCCCTGGCAACGGCGCCAAAATTTGATACGCTTAAACTTACTTCAAAAAAAAAAGAACTAAAGTGGTTGTATTAAGTAAAGAACCTAACTAATTAGGTTGGGATCGTTCCCTCAAGAAAAAGAGTTCAGACTTAACTTCAATCTATTATTTCTACTATTTAGTCAATTATTTCCTTTGAAAACAAAGAGAATAGAAGGGGGGTTTATTTCTAAATGAATGAAAATAACTAACTAAATTAAAGTAGACACCTAAAAGATTCAAATGTTGGAGTTTAATTAATTAATTAAAGTAATTAGGGTTTTACGTGTTGCCCACATGTTCCTAACTTGATAATTATAACTATAACAATTGTTCCCTAGTATCTATCATGCAAAGTGATAAGTTATGTATTTCTAAATCCTTGGTCCGGCATCTAGAAAATTTTAGTCCGCACCTTGGTCCGGCTACGTGTGTTGCTATACTAACCCTTACCTTTACCTCATATTAAGCATTGTATTCGATATCTGACCAAGCTATTACCTCGTACCAATAAATAATAGCCTATTAGATAATATACACTAAATCTATGTTGATAATTCTTTTCCTATTATCTACCTCCTTGGTCTGGAAAGTAGCATTAAGGCGAGTTCTAACATTGGAAATCCATTAAAAATACATTTAAGCAAAAGAATTATCAATACATGCAAGTTACTATTTTAGAATTGTTATTTTAGTTAGGTTTTACCTCATTATTCACCTATGGTTCCCATAACCCTAGTTATGGAATTTAGTTACCTATAGTCATAATCACAATATTCATATATATAATATAGGAATTCATACACTTAATTCAATGAGAAAGAAATAAATCCATAAATTTACTTGATTAATCGACAAAATCACCTACAATCAATTCCAGAGAAAAGTGTAACAATAAAAAGTGTAATAATCAAAATAATATACTAACAAAGAATCTAACATGAAAGTGTCTAATAAACAAGAGTCTAACCCCCTAAACGAGGTTTTTTGAACTATTTATAAAAATAAAAACCTAATCATAGAAGGACTCTACTTGCTGAAAATCATCAAAATGCTTCAGGGTCGAGAGACCTCGTGACGGCCGTCGTGGTCACAACGGGCCATCATGGACTCCGTCGTCCCATACATTGAAAATTCTTTTGCTTCTCTGTTCATTACACTCGACGTCAGGTATGATGGATCGTCACAGTCACAACGGTCCGTCGAGGGTCTCTATTCCATAACACTTAAATTCTTTGAATTTGGGTACTGGGACTACATTTCTATTCATCACGACAAACCTGCAGGATGGACCGTCATGGCTATGACGGTTCGTCATGCACTTCATAACCCAACACATTGTCAGACTTCCTCATCTTCCTTCAGCCGCTTCACTGCGATGCCACCTACGGACCGTCACAGGCACAACAGACCGGCACAAGCTCCGTAGGTGGTAACGTTTCTGCATTTCTTGCTCAAAAACTTCAGCGTTCATCTCTAGAGAGATTTCCTGCAAATAAATAGAAACTTACATAAAAATCAATACAAAAAGGCTTTTGTACACACACTAAACTTAAGGAAAAAGCATTAAAAAAACAGTGAAACCACGGTATATCAGTAAGTCACACCAACTACATCACAACAAATAGGAAGCCATTTCAAGAAAATTCAATCCCTAACTTAGTACTCACATTTACGGTAAGCTTAATTTGAGAAGAATCACACAAATTATAGTCACACACATGACCATATGCCTAGACATATTTCGATTTTCAAGAATGATCGTAAAACTATGAATTCCAAATCATAAGAGTCACATAGTTTTTAAGAGAGTCAACATATTTCATTGTAAAAGGGACTCAATTTTCATTATAAGTCTAACCAATTTACTTAGTCTTAAGGACTCTTTCTTTTTTTTCAACATTAATGTGAGGTAATTTCTAGGTCAATCAAAACCACAACATCACCCTACAATGATACGAGTGCTACCCCCAATTGTATGGAAACATCAATTCCACAACATCAAGAGACTTATAACACAATATGATGTTTGAAACAATTGTACAAGTCATCATTCCATAAGGCTCTCATTCTTTATTTTGAATCGCACAACTCCTTTTTACGTTCAATATTATGTTCATATACATAAATTCTATACATATTTTATGAAATCTTAATGAAAGATCAATTTATTTGATTTTTCAAAAATGTAGTAAGTTCTGTGGAAATTATAGTGAACATGGTTCCAAATTCCAAAATGCAACATTGAGGCAATTGTTGGGAAAAGCATGACATATGGGATACAAAACATAAATAAGACAAGCAAGCTATCATCTTACCTAGGATGAATTCTATATAAAGGACTCAAATACATACTAGGCAACTTTTCAAGGACTACATGTAAAGGAAAACATTGGAAATTTTTAAGCACGTACTCGTAGGGTAGTATGCTTCCGTAGGTAGTCACCAAGCATTTCATGTTTTAATCGTAGCATAAGGCTACCATCATGCAAAACCATTTGGGAACACATCATTCGAAAAGAACTCATTTTATCCTTAATAACTTCTAATATACTTTAATTATATCATGACATATATTTTGAAACATAATATGCTATTTCACATAGTTTTCCTATATAGACATAATTGGAATCACATCATCGAAAAATACAAAAATTCACATTCACACATACTCATTCAAAGTATAAAACCAAGATTACGATTTAAACGCACCGTTTTTCCCTCAAGCATAGGGAATAATATCATCCAACCAATCATATCTAAAATACCAACGGAATAGAAAACATAAGAGAGAGATCTTATAGACTTTAGTTCTATGGAATTATAAGAGAATGATGAAGATAGGAAACCCTACAGTCATATAGCCTCTCATACTGTTTGATGTGTCGTGATTCACCACCAATGATACGAGATTGTACTTGTCACGACCCGAGTTTAGACCCCAGATGAGACCGATGTCGTTGACCTCTAAGAGGTCATTGTCAATCCTATAAACGTCAATCATAGTTCATCTAGGCTAATTTTAGCAGAAAATTTGAAATTTATGTTTTCTTATTTTATTCTAATAGTTTTAAACTTAATATCATAGGTGTTCACAAATCAACCATCTAATAAAGAGATAATAAAATAAAAAAATTAGTTCATAATTTTATGAAACATATTTTTGAAAAAATGAAACCAATACAGAGTGCGAACAAAAGTTTAAAGAAACACTAGTGGAACATGCTCCACAAGATATAGCCTACATATAAACTAGATAATAACGTTAGAAATCCTTGAAAGCATGAGGGATTAACAAGTCTAGATGAAATCTCCACGTCTGGATAGCTACAACGTCAACCTGTAAGCTCTAGCGTCTTCCTGTGCTTGTATAAAAAATATAGGGTTGTATGGGATAAGTAGACACTTATACTAAGTGAGGGTATATACAAGGACACACCAAGGACATGTATGAGTAAGAATAACTCCTTCCTAACAACATGATTTATGGAAAGTTAAGTAGGTAGACTTGACAAATTTTGATTAGAAAAGTTAGTTGACCTGCAAAAGTTGGATTAGGAAAGTCAGTGGACTTTCAAAATTTGATTGGTAAAGTCATGCTATTAGAGTAACATGCATCATTATACGTATCATATTGCACACAACGCATAACGTCTTACATATAACACACAACATATTGCATATAGCACATAACATATTGTGTTTAACACATAACATCTTTCATATAATTCATTCATATGCCATGAGACTTAGGAATCATGGAGTTGACATCAAGACATCTGAAAAAATGAGGGCTAAATATATGGGACCTCAACTAGAGAGCCTTTTTTAGAAAGCACAGAGTTTGCTTCATTCATTCATACGTACTTCAGTTCATAAAATCAAAAGCTAGTGTAGATACCAGCTATACCTATAATGTGGTATAAGACTTTCATCAAGTTCGCTATGCAATGTTCAAGAATTACCTAGTGTCATTACTTAATTCTAGCAAACCTCTTGATTATTGTATCGTAACACCCTTTGGTATCACTCATTTCATTAGGTGTATCATTTGAGGCTGACCTCATTCATTCTTTGGGAACATTAACTTTGACAAACATAGATCATGTGAGCATCATGAAATTATGTGTCTTCCCCACACCAAAAAGAGGTGGAATAATCGCACAAAGGACCCAAAAAAATCTAGAGTATATAGGGAATTGAACCCTTCTAGATCCCTATATTATCAGTATAGGTTCAATGAGTAGGAGATATAAGGAGACCCATACTCTGTATGCCGCAAAGTCTCATCTCATGATAGTTAAGTGAACCTCCGCCCTTCCCAAAAGAAGCCATCACCGCTCATAGCTAGTCTATTTGTGCTCAGTATAAAGTTCCATTACATTCAACTCATACGTCATGGAAGTTGGCTTCTAGTATGAGGACATCATAGATCAATAGATAATTTCTCATCTCATCATTAGTATTAAATGTATATTATGTGAGCACGTTTTTGTAAAATTTACTTAGGCTCATTTGTGATTGGTCTCATCTTTTACATTATTCTCTTATCACTTTGTCACAATATTAATTAACTTTAGCGCATTTACTCTTCATAATTACTCACCCCTTATTACGTGAATGTTCATTTCATTATATGCCAATGCACTTGGTCATTTAGTGGTTTTCATACTCATACTTAACGCTTCTAGTGTTTCATTATTTCGTTGTTTATACCATCATTTCATTACATACTTCTTAGATTCATTTACTTGTAATGTATGATAGACTTATGGGCGTATACATACAAGCCATGAGTCTTCATTCATAGCCCGTTTAAGTTATTCATATCTTCCTTAGATTATGTGGTCCAAGACGCATGCATCTTGTATGTATGCAAAGATCTCGATTTCGATCTATGTAGGAAGACTTATTCTTGAACATTTAATTCACAAATGACTTATGTATCAATATAGAATATGGGCAAGGGAACTTAGATGTGAATCCTTGGAAAACATTTACATTTTACATTTATTTTATTGTGGTGCACACTTCTTGGGGACCCAAGATTAAGTTCCAACACTTTCATATCCTTTTAATATATTTTCTTTAAATTTTCGTTCTAGGACGAGGGTTGTGGGATCAAACCCTCACATCTATTTTTACTTAATTTCTTTTTCCTTTACTTTTTCGAGTTGACCATGAGGTTGTGGAATCGAACCCCAAAAGCCTCATTTTATTATTCTTTTTATTCTCCTTTTCTGCCTAGATGTCGTGAATTCAATTTCCACTCCTCACACTTATTTTCTTTAAATTTTTTCTAGAGCTTGACCGAGAGGTTGTGGGTTCTAATCCCACTCCTCTCATTTCTTCCTTACCACATTTTTTCACTTTTTTATTTTCACAACTTTTAACATGGTTAGGTCATGGGTTCGACCCTTTGTGACCTGACTTGTTTTTCTTCACTTTTCATTAATTTTTTAACAAGTTAAATTATCTTATATTAATCTACAAGGTTCTGGAAATTTGAGTTTCATTTTCAGCTTCTTTTCCATTCCATTACACGTTAGCTCTTAGGGGATTTCATAGTACATTTAGAATGTTTTGGGTGCATTTTCATGAATTCGTTGAGCCAAGAGATTATCACTCAAATCATCCACATTTCATCTCATATGAACATTACGATTTACATATATATGTGTAATAAAGTACAAAGAACTAACATGCCATTTAAATTCCTAAACCGTGACTAATAGCCATGGTAACACACCCAAAAGCACGTAGTTACATTTTTGGAAAACATCAGCATAAGTCACATAATTACGAATATACATATAAACACATAAGCACCACAAAAACACGTTTCATACCTAGTTTTCTACCAGCAAATATAACCAACCTATAATTCAATGAGAGCTAGTGACAGGGACATGCAACGGGGAAACGAACCTTGTTTTCGGACAGAATATACTGACCCTTAAGGGGTCTCTTGGGAAAGGGACCAAGATAAAAGAACCCATACCTTTTCAATGTTCAAAACTTGAATTTTATGCCCGAACCTTCTCACACACTCACGTCAAAATCCATGTTTCAACACCAAACTTGTGGCGGAAAATCTCCTCCCTTTGCCTAACGTTGTTGATTAGCAATTTCTTTAAAATTTTCGTTGTAAGTTCTTCAAGTGTGAAGAATTTTTTCTTATCTTCTGTTGTTGTATGTTATTTTTCTGAGAGAATGTGAATGAGCGTTTGTTTGATCGTAAAAGTCAGAAATAGACGTGAGAGGAGAGACTTATCTTAGGCTTAGGAGTCGAGTTTAAGATACAGTCAAAAAGGGTTTAGTTAAATATTAAAAAATCTGGTTTCCCTTTTATTTTATATAAGAAAATTATTAAGATGTATTAATAAATTACATTAATTTACCAACTTAAATAAAAACAAAAATTTAAATCATCGCTTCCACCTAGGTTTGAACTTGGGTGGAGTAAGACTGCACTCTAAGAGCCAATTTTCTTCCCTCTTTCCCTAAAATGCCCCTCAATCTTATTAATTATATAATATATTATATATTTAGGGTAATAAATATACTATCCTTATCTTGGAAAAAGACCATATGACCCCTATACCCTCCTAACCTAAGATTTTCCCTTTTTATGTCCTATAAAAACTCATTCGAGTAAATATTTTTTTTAAGTTTCCTACATGAATGGACCCAACCCTTTCTAGCTCAAAAAAGTCCCCAAGTTATTTGGCTTGGCCGTAGAAAGGGATTAGAGGTCTGGTTCTACGCGCATCAATCCGTGCAAACTCGGTTAAATGGTAAGCATTCTAGACACATTAAGCATTACTTACAATATCCTTTTTTAGGGTTGTTAAATTATCACCCCCTTAGAAACATTCGTCCCTAAATGACACTATTAACTATCTCACGTAATGCCAGTCAGATTATAACATAGTTAATATACATAATCAAGCAATAGCAACAAAGAATAGAGAGATAAGGAAACTTAGACTTAAGAGTAGGAAGTCTAAACGCAAGAGCTGAAGAGATGGGGATAAAGGGATATAATATCGGCCTAGGCCTGCTACGTAGCACCCTCAAAAAGATTATTCCTCCAGTCGCTTGACCTGTCTGTCTAAAATCTCAACAGGTACCTCCTCATAGGATAAATTTTCATCAACCCCCAAACATTCAACAAGTAGAATCGATGTTGGATCACCTAGGCACTTTGTTTACATAGATACATGAAAGTCTAGATGAACAGAAGGTATCTCCAGAGGCAATGCCAACTCATAGTCCACCTTACCCACACACTATAGGATCTCATATGGCCCAACATATATCGAACTCAACTTCCCCATCATGCCAAACCTTAACACCCCCTTCACAGGTGATATCTTGAAATTGACCTGGTCCCTAACATCAAAATCAAAGGGCCTTCTCTGTTACCTACATAAGAATTCTGTCGACGGTAAGCATAAGAAACACGTCCCTAATCATCCTTACCTTCTCTAAGGCCTCATGAATAATTTCTGGACAAAAATGGATTACTCTTGAACCTTGAACCAACCAACTTGTTACCTATACATCCTACCATACAGTGCCTAAATTGTGCCATCCATATGCTTGAGTGATAACTTTTATTATATGAGAACTCTATCAAAGGAAGATGGTCGTCCCAACTACCCTTGAAGTCAATCGCACACGCCCTCTTCATGTCCTTCAATGTCTGAATGGTGCGCTCTGCCTACCCATCAGTCTTATAATGAAAGGAAGTATTATGTTCACCTACGTGCCTATTCTCTTCATGACGGATCTCAATAAATGTAAAGTGAACTGAGCTCCTCTATATGAAACCATCTCACAATCTCATCAATGTAGAGTTTTGCATAATCCTCGGCTCTGTAAGTAAGTAGGCTTCACAGGGATAAAGTGGGAAAATTTAGTCAACATGTCCACAATTACCCATATTGAGTCACGTTGTCTCCTAGTCTTTGGAAGTCCAACAACGAAGTCCAGATTAATGACCTCCCATTTCTAAGTCAGTCCCTCAATAATCTCTCTAAGCGCGCTAGGATTAAGATGATCTTCCTAAACCTATTGACAATTAGGAAAGTTGGACACATAATCTGCAATGTCCTTCTTCATGCCATTCCACTAATTGATCTATTTAAGATCATGATACATCCTTCAGGAATCAAGATGTATGGAATGTCTTTAACCAAGGGCCTTTACATTGATCTTGGTCGAACAATCATCAACTTTCGGTACACAGAGCATGTCATAGTGCCGAAGTATGTCGTCATCTTCAAAAGCAAAAGACACATTCATCTTAACCAATACTGAGTCCTTAAGATACATCAACACATGATCAAGATGCTGACCCTCCTAGACCTAAACTACTAAGGATTATTCAGGACTAGGATGAACTCAAACACCCCCACTAGTATAGTAAACTAAGCGCACACCCAGTCTGGCTAGTTTGTGCATATCATTCACCAACTCCTTCTTCTCATCGTCAACGGGCAGTACTTCCCATGATCATCCTACTCAAAGCATCAGCTACAACGTTAACCCTACCTGGATGGTAGTGGACATTCATGTCATAGTCTTTCAAAAGCTCGAACTACCTCAGCTGACGTAGATTCAACTCCCTCTGTATCAACACGTATTGGAGACTTTTGTGGTCTATGAACACATCCACATTCACTCCATACAAGTCCTGCCTCAACAATTTCAGTGCAAACACCACAGTTGCAAACTCTAGGTCATAGGTGGGATAATTCTTTCCATGAACCTTGAGTTGTCTAGACGTAGAAGCTATCACCTTACCACCCTCCATAAGAACACAACCCAAACCAATCGTAGATGCATCGCAATAAATTATGTAATTCTCACCTCACTTAGTCAATGTAAGCACCAAGGATGAAGTGAGTCTATCCTTGATCTCCTTAAACTCTTCTCAAAAGCCTCCGTCCTTAACACTTGGCCTTCTTCATAGTCAAAGTTGTCAGTGAGGCATCATTTCAAGAAAAACCCTCCACGAACCTGTGATAATAACAAGCCAATCCCAAGAAGCTACAAATATCTGTGGGAGTAAGAGGTCTTGGCCAGTTCTTAACAGCTTCTGTCTTTCTGGGATCTACCTCTATACCTTTGTCGAACACAACATGACCCAGGAAGGTCACTGATCTAAGCCGGAATTCCCACTTGCTAAATTTGGCGTACAACTTATATTGTCTATGTACCTGCAAGGTTAGTCTCAAATGTTGTTCATTCTCATCTTTGTCTTAGAGTAGATGAGAATGCTATCAATAAGTAATATGACGAAGGAGTCAAGGTATTCTAGAATACCATGTTCATGAGATCCATAAATGTAGCAGGTGCATTCATGAGACCACATGACATAACTAGAAACTCGTAATGACCATAATAGGTATGAAAGACTATCTTTTAAACATCTTCATCGCTAGCCCTAAGCTGATGGTACCCTGAACGAAGATCAATCTTCGAGAAGAAAAGTGACCATTGGAGCTGATCGAACAAGTCATCTATTCTAGGAAGTGGATACTTATTCATGATAGTGACTTTGTTGAGATGCCTATAATCGATACACATTCCAAGGGTTCCATCTTTATTTTTCACAAACAACACTGTAGTACCCCAAGGGGATATGCTAGGATGAATGAAACCCTTATCAGTAAGATCTTTTAACTGCAGCTTTAACTCTTTGAGTTCAGCTGGATCCATTCTGTAAGGAGAAATTGAAATTGGTGTAGTATAGGGTTCTAAGTCGATACAAAAGTCAATCTCTCGAGGGGGAGGAACTGTAGGCAAATCACAAGGAAATATATCTTTGAAGTTATTCACTAAAGGCATTGAGTCTGTGGAAGGAATCTTATGATCTATATAATTAACACTCACAAGTGACATAGTAACCCCTTGGACATCATTTTAGTGGCCTTAAGGTTGAAAATCAAAGGATTAGGTTACTCGAGTTGTACAACTCCCAGACTAGATCTTCTTCATTAGGGAAACGAAATTTCACCACCTTATTACAACAATCCATGCAAGCATAAAAACTATGAAGCCATTTCATGCCAACAATAACATGAACATTATGCATTGGTAACTCAACCAAGCCTGCACACATAGTCTTACCACATACAACTATTGGGCAATCCTTGTATACTCTGTCAGTTCTTATATTTCGTCCCAAAGGTCTACTAACCAGCATAGGA
This sequence comes from Solanum lycopersicum, assembly GCF_036512215.1. NCBI lineage: Eukaryota > Viridiplantae > Streptophyta > Magnoliopsida > Solanales > Solanaceae > Solanum > Solanum lycopersicum. The sequence continues at coordinate 18,786,173 of NC_090805.1, forward strand.
TCATGCAGATTTTAACGAAATATCTCATAAGTGAGAGAAAGAAAAGGAGTTACAAAGGAAAGCGTAGATCCTGGATCAAGTAAACCATAAACAGATGGTGAGAATACTTGTAGCATACCTGTGACCACATCACCGGACTTCTCCTACTCCTCCCTGCCCTTAAGGGCGTAGAACCTATTCCTGTGGATTAGTCCTAGGCTAAGCATTAGAGTTTTCATAGAGACTGATCTCATGATTAACATTACATTGTCATAGGTGAGTATTTTTTGGTAAAATTTACTTAGGCTGATTTGTAATTGGTCTCATCTTTTACAATAGCCTCTGATCACTTTGTCACCACATTCATTAACTTTAGTATATTTTCTCTTCATAATTACTCACCCCATATTACATGAATGTTCATTTCATCATATACCAATGCACTTGGCCATTTAGTTTTTTTCACACTAATACATAACTCTTCTAGGGTTTAATCATTTCATTGTTCATATCATAATTTCATTACATACATCTTAGGTTCACTTACTTCTAACGTATGCAAGACTTATGGGTCTATAAATAAAGGACATGAGGCTTTATTCAGATTCCGTTAATATAATTCATATCTTCCTAAGATTATGTGCTACAAGACTTATACATCTTGTATGTATGCAAAAATCTCAGTTTTTATCTAAGTACGAAGGATCATTCTTGAACATTTTATTCATGTATGACTTATGTATCAAGACGAAATTTGGGCAAGGGAACCTGGTTTCAAATACCTTGGACAAGACTTACATTTTTCATTTATTTTATTGTGGTCCACACGGCTTGGGGACCCAAGATCAAGCCCCAACTCTTTCATTTTCTTTTAATTTCTTTTATTTAAATTTTCTCTTTCTTTATCGAGGGGTTGTGGGATCAAATCCCCACAGCCTCTTTTATTTTAATTTGGTTTTCCTTAACTTTTTTGAGTTGACCATGAGATTGTGGGATCGAACCCATAAAGTCTTACTTTATTTTTCTTTTAATTATCTTTTTTCTCGTAGAGTTTATGGGTCTGATTCCTACGTTTCACACTTATTTTCTTTTCAATTTTCCTTAAACTTGACTGAGAGGTTGTGGGTTCGAATCCCACTCCTTTCATTTCTTATTTTCACACTTTATTTTCAAGCTAGGAGCACGATTCGATTTCCCCTTACACATTGTTTTTCACTTCTTTATTCTCAAATCTTTTAACGTGGTGAGGTCATTGGTTCGACCCTCAGTGGCCTTACTTATTTTTCTTCACTTTTCATAACATTGTAAACAACTTATGGTGCTGGAAATTTGAGCTTCATATTCAACATCTTTTCCATTCCATTAAACGTTAGTTCTTAGAGGAATTTCATAGTGCACTTTGACCGTTTAGGTGCATTTACATGGATTCGTTTAGCCAAGAGATTATCACTCAAATAAGCCACACTTTATCTCATATGAACATAAGGATTTACATAAACATGTGTACACGAAATGCAAATAACTAACATGCCATTTCAATTCCTAAACCTTAACCAATAACCACGGTGACACACCTAAAGGCACGTAGTTAAATTTTCGGAAAACCTCAAAATATGTCATATAATACTAAACATACATATAAACACATTAGCATCACGAAAACACGTTTTATCCCTGGTTTTGTACCAACAAATATAACCAACCTATGATTCAATGGGAGCTAGTGACAAGAATATGCAACGGGGAAACAACCCTAGTTTTGGGAGGGATTATACTGAACCTTAAGTGGTCTCTTGGTAAAGGAACCAAGAGAGAAAGATAACCCTTACTTTTTTGAAGTTCAAACCTTTAAGTTGATGCCGAACCATTCTCTAACACTCATGTCCAAATAAAATTTTCAATACCAAACTTTCAACAGAATATCTCCTCCCTTTGACTAACGTTTTTGTTTGGTTGTCTGTTTAAAATTTTCTTTGTGAGTTCTTCAAGTTTTAAGAACTTTGGTTTATCTTCAATTGTTGTATGTTATTTCCTAGAGAGAATGTGAATGAGAGATTATTTGATTGTGAAAGTGAGAGATAGACGTGAGAGGAGAGAGTTATCTTAGGCTTAGGAGTCTAGTTTAGGACAGACGTGAGAGGAGAGAGTTATCTTAGGCTTAGGAGTCTAGTTTAGGACAACTTAAATATGGTTTAGTTAAATATTAAAAAATGTGAATTCCTTTTTATTTAAATTTGCCAATTACATTAGTTTACCAACTTAAAGAAAAAAATAATTTAAATCATTGCTTTAACCTAGGTTCAAACATGGGTGGAGCAAGACTTCACTCTAAGAAGGACTCTTTGGCCCTCTCCCCAAAATGCATCTCCACCTTATTAATTAATTAATTAATTCTATATTTAGGGTAATTACAATACTACCCTTATCCTGGAAAAACACCATTTAACCCCACGACACTAAAAAACCTAAAATTTTCCCTTTTTAAGTCCAGTAAAGAATCATTTGTCAAAATCTTTGTATTTGAGAGCCCTACATGGTTGGACCCAACCTTGTATAGCTCAATTAACTCCCTAAGTTAGTTGGCTTAGATGTAGCAAGAATTTAGAGGTCTGGTTCTACGTGCATAAATCCGTGTGAACCTGGTCTAATCGTAAGCATCCTAGACACATTAAGCATTAATTAGCATATTCATTTTTGGGGTTGTTACACTAAAAGACGTGCCAATATGAGACTTCTTGAACCCTAAGCCACTTTTAAAAACCTTGCTCTGATACCACATTTTTCAAAACTGGGGAGCACCCCCTTGAAGTAACGTGACTTACTTGACCTCTTGAAGGTTTTATACAAGCCCATAGTTATCATTCATCGCATCGACATAGTAAATTTTGAGGAATATTTAAAGGTTTCATAAAACATCATATGCTAGAAACGTTACTTCATATGCATATAAAATATAAGTCATAACACGTATATAGACTCAATGTCTCTTTTCCATCTTAGCCTCAACAACATTAGAATACATTAGGGACACAACACTAGAGACATAATACAAAACTATACAATATTTCATTAACTTTAAAATAAGTACACATTAAGACATTCTTCGACTTAAGGATTTCATTTATTGAGCTTGGGAAATCACCTATCAAGATATTCACCATTAAAGATATCCTTTAAGCATCCATAACCTAAACTTTATGTAAAAATTAGACAAGAATGGGATTAGTACAAGAATGCACTATGTAATGCACCGATGAAAAAACATTGATTTAAAGTGATGTTTTTCTTGAAAAGTATATATCATGCCTTTTTGAGTAAATCCTTATGAAACCTTTGAATAATAGCATTTACATGATTTTCATACCTTATATAAAAACAACGAAAAGCCAAACATCATAAAACGACACATATAGAATATAAGTCTAATTAGAGGTCATTTTTAAAATGAACTCCTTCTTCTTTACAATGAACTAGTTCTGTTAATTCAATAGTCTCCCAAGTAATCCTTTAGGGATACTTGATGCACTGTATCACCTTAGGATCAAAAGTAAAACCCTATATATCACCTATACAAGACAACACATATAATCATATAAGTATAATACAATATAGACATAGTTAAGTCAAGACCTTCATCATATAGTCAATAAGATCAACATCATGCATAAACACTCATATCATGCACATCTTCTTAAAAAGTAGAAAAATACTACAATATCATGCGTAGGGAACATATACATAGTAACATGCATTACACACCTCCCTAGAACTTCCTAAGGAGTTACTTGGACAATGTCTAGATTGGTTCATTACTTCCACCTATCCTAAGTAACGTCCCTTAAGTCATTCTATTTAAAGTACTAGTCATTTAATTACCATTGTACATTTTACATTAGGCAAACTATAGTCTTAACCAACATAGACCATGTGATGCTAAACATGGAATCCAGTGTCATAGAACCCCACACAGAAAGGAGGTGGTCTACCAGCCAAAGTAGAACTAAATGTCACTTAACTTTTGAGGTGGATCAACTAGCTAGTATCCAATGGTGGCAACATTGTTATGGAACTAGGAGATATATATTAAAACCCGATTTATGCCAAGATTAGGCATTGTAGTTAGTCCCTTATGGAACACTTATTTATGCCCATTGAGGCATTGTGTTTATCCACCTCATGAGATTTATGGTGTCCTACCATCCTACCATAAGAAGGGACATACACTCATATTAAAGTTCACTTGGTGCTATGCTAAGTTCCCTTCATTGAAAACCTTTATTATATTTTTACTTTATAAACCATATGCTTAGGAGATTTATCCCCTCATATTCTAAAACTATAAGTCATAGATGGAAGTTTATCAACCCAAATCATGTAAAGAATCAATTCACATTAACATAGCATCTATACATCATTATCTAGTTTAGGGAACACATGAATACACCATTAGAGGCCCATCTCTTAAATAGATCTTTATACATGTGTGTGTATACATATATGTGAGCAAAACATTCACATAACACATTAAGTCACACAAGTTCATACATACCTATTCATACATGAAGAAACCAAAACTAGAATTATTCGATCAAGATATGTATGTGCAATGCATACGCAAATTTCCGTACAATTGCCTAACTAGTACACCTATGAAGTCATCCTAGTAAGGAATACATAACATACTTCACATAACTATATATTACATGCATAGTAGTAGACATTAGTGAATATGAAAACAACCTTTCAATTAGACACCATGACCTATACTACTTGTAATATGCATATGAGTGATTGTGTGTGTACATTTGGTCAACATGATCACATTATTGATGTCTAAAACATATTGAGGCAGCCACTCTCTTTGACCATATCATACCTTCAAGCATAAACAACACAACACACAATAGCATAGGAGACAAGTCAACTTCATATTACACTTAAGACACCTAACTTGTGCTATTCATGTATTCACATCGTGGTACATAAACAAGGGATTATTTAATAATTTTTAACTCATCAATGGCAGAACCTATACTTCATTCTAACATGGATGTACACATGCTTACAAAATCTGAACTAGAATAAGAAAATATGCATAAGCTTCACATAGTATCATCATAAGCAAATGCTCATATATTCATCAATTTAACTTCTTGGACATGATCAACACATATATAGACAGGCAATAAATTAAATACCACAACCATAAGTGGATCATATCAACCAATGCCATGCAAGGCTTCATCCACTACAATACTATAAAGAATGTAGAAGAGATAAGCTTTCTTACTAATTTCTCACCCTTTGATTATCATTGATCAATACACCTTATTCATAAACAATTTATATACAGGGAAGTATGTAAATGTACTTTAATCATAGAATAAACAATGTAGAAGTCGCTATATGATCATACTCTAACATAATATAAGGCATCTCACATGTACTAGGAAGTACAAGAATATAAACCATTAGCCAATTTCTTCTATATGGTTTATAGATCATATTTCATAAATTATATCACTTTAAGGCAGTAGCTATTACTACTTTTAGTCACAATGAAAACATGCTTAAGCACTTCAAGATCAAGCTACAACTTAGGCATTAGACTTGTCAATTTGCTAGAAGATAGAGGAATTTTCTAATACTATCAATTCCTAAGACCTTTATCGCCAATTATATATTTCAAAAAAACATACATTCTAGCCAGTTGCTAATGAAATCATAGTCTAGATGATATACTACTACAATTGCCATTAAGGTCGACACAAACATGATTCATATAAGGATTTCATGGAAGGTAAGTTTACATAGGTAAATCCTATTCAAACTATCAAGAATTGACCCGTATTGTGTTATTACACATAATTCATCCTCATATTTCATTATAGGCAGTATCTATAGGCATTATCAATTCATATAACAACTAACCTAACGTCAAGATTTCAAGTTACAACTACATAGACTAGAAGAACCTAGATTAATTCAAGCCAAGCCTTCTTTATATTGATCATACAAGATTTATATCCACAATTCAACCATGGTATTAACCTAAAACAGTAGCTAGAAGAACAACAACTTAATCAAAATCAAGTTTAGATTATTAAGAAGCCAATGTTATATTTAATCATGTAAAACTAGGATAAACATGTTTGAATCTTCATCAATTGATCCTCATGTATCCAATATAGACAATTCAACATTAATTCATGTGAAGAACAGTAGATATACGACATTCATTGTAATATAATCATAAGTCAATCGATAACAAGTCAAGATCACAAAGCCCATGCAAGGATAAATTAATTTGATGAAGGAACATCGGTTCATCATGCAATTGGAGTGAAATAACATTCAAACCACTGTATTAACATCAACTAATTATGATTTAATCATTAAAAACGTTTTTAGAAAGAACTCGTGACTAGATTGAACAAGAAAGTGTTTGATCATTTTTTCTCTTTTTGGATGAAAAGTCTTCAATCGTGAAAGTGGATTCTAGAATGGGGTGATCACGTTTTTGATAACTTATATACACCAAAAAATAGATAAATAAACCTATTAGGGTTAGGTTAGGACGTGGGGTGAATTTTCCATTCAACCCTTTAATGAAACAGACGCAACCTAAAACTTATAATGCACCAAAGACGGAGGCAATGACGAGGCATCATGTTGTCGACGGTCCGTGCCTGGCTACCAACGCCTAGCACATAGCCATATTCCTAGATTGTGACCTTCCCCATAAAGTTCCAGTCGATGAGTCTTCCTCGGTGGACCGTTGGGGGATGAACAATCCGTCGTTGGGTCCGTCAATGGACACTGCACAGGCAGTGTCTTCGACAACTTTTAGGTCCTTCTTTTGATGCCTCTTGTGGGGTGCTTTATAAGTCGTACCCGGATGTTTCTAATGTGATTATAAACTTTATAAAGTTTTATTCCTTCCACATAAGTTTCATCCAAAAAAACACCTACAAGACATCCAAAAAAGCCAATCCCCATCAAGACACACGTTGAACATCTTAAGGGCTATTGTTTGAATGCCTGGGATGTTCTTGGTTGGTTGACCTCCAAACATTTCGAAACATCATATACTATCATTAAAAATAGTAATAATTCATTTAGATTCATCACAAGCTCATGAAACACGAATATAAGCATGCATTGAGATAAGATCCAAAGTGGTGACTAGTCGTCAAACGTTTTGATCTTCCCTTGACACAAATAACTTTAAGCTTTACACACTTACTATAAACCATATTATATGTAATTTTAGGAACTTATAAACTTAAGATGAACAAGTTAGAATCAAGACAGACTATCACATTTTGGAGTCTTACAAATAGGCATTAACTGACATAGACTATGCTAGCAAAGCATGAAATCAGGAGTTCTAACTTACTCCGATGGTGGGTGTTATACTTGCCAATGGTAGAACTTCGAAACATCCTATGTAGGTACATGGTTCGGCAATATGAAGGTCTTACTCTGTACTCTATCCTAATCCTTTAACTAAAGTCAGTTCCCTTACCATACTCACTCGGTGCTAGACTTTGTTCTCATAGAGTAATTTACAATAAAGGATAAAACGAAGGGATTCCGTATCAAGTTCATAACCCCACACATTCACCCTACCAATGAGGAATTCTAGGGCTACCTTACAATGGCAACAATGAAAGTTTGTCATAAATTTCCTAAGGATGATATGATGTCATTCCAGCCAATCAAACTTAAGTCCATCATTCATTACAAGAAAAATACAGTTACGACTTTCGACTTCAAGATTCATAACCTTACCAATAGTTTTAAGGTTTCACATAAAGACCCTCTTAACATCAGTCAAGGTCAAATGTGATTTATACATTCAAGACTAAGAGGCTTTATCACCCTAAGTCAAGACATCACATATTCATATTCATACATGTATCAAGTAAGGGACACAAAGAAACCACAGAAGACACACCGTACTCTAAGTATAAACTTTAGCATGTCACTATAGAAGCACATAGTCACAAACAACATCATATTTAGGTCATCCTATCAACTACTAAGAAATAATTAATATAACCATTATGGACTGATATAATAAAGTAGGAAAAATCATGTATCAACTCTAAGACTACACACATAAGGACATAGTCATAGTCTAACATGATCAAGAAGAACACATACTTTCACATTACTATTATGTAGGTATATATGATCATACTTAACATAATATACTACACAAATTTTCATAATATATCAAGTATTTGACAAGGCCATGATCATCATTATACATAAATTAACGCCAACGAGGCCACATCATTCCCACAGCACCGCCACCATAAGTGTACCATGCCCATCACTACATTGTTCAAGTCAAATTAACATAAATTAAAGAGAATTAGGTCATATTACCACGAATCCATTCTCAACCCTTCAATGCATAGTTAAACAATACAATTTATTACCATAAGGCATTTACCCATGGCTATAATCAACAATTCAATACATAAACTATAATACTCAATGAATATAGGCATATTCAATATAGATTTATCAATATAAGAAAACTTAGATATCAATTGAATATAATTATACCATCATTCAATAGCCCATAGAAAACTACACTAGAATTCTTAAGCAGTAAGTCAATATCAGTTAACCCATAAAGTAGTCAAAAACTAGGGTTCATCAATTACATGGTTTCATAAGTTAATTGAGTAAAATCATCAAATTAACAACAATTCAATCAATATTCAATGATTTAAAATATATAACGCAAGAACCCATGGATAAATTTCAATTTAAAAAACTCATCTTTTAATTAGCTTTTAAAAATTACTTTGATGATGTGCTCCTTGATGAATAGAGTTTCAAGGATAAAAAAACATATCTCAATAATGTTAATACACGAAATTGATGAAAAATAAGCACTCAAATCTCCAATACAAGCTCTTTAGGATGTTTTGGGTTTTGATTTTTTAAGAATGAATTCTCCGACTGTTTAAGGCTTACAAACATTTTTTAAATACCAAATGTACCCCTACGTATCCGCCCAAAGTCTTATTTGGACGCGGGGTTAATTTACCACTTCACCCCAAAAATTACACTAAAGCTGCACAGGAACTAGTCCTCACAATCGATTGCCAGATGATGGCTCGTTTCCCTACCAATCGACTGTCTTATTGGTCTGTGATTAGGGATTGAGGCTTGTCTTGGGAATATACTTATACCACAACTTAGTCATGACAACGACTACCATCGTCGGGGCATAGAATGGCCAACGAGTCTTCTACTACCTCCGTTGTATACGACTGTTTTAGACAGTATTGGCTCTTGAGAAGGGTGTTTCCTCAAAGACCCTGTATTGGTCCATGGGGAATTTTGCCAGGACGTTTCCATCCCGAATATGATTTTAAATAATTTTAGGGCCTCCCAAATCAATTTCATCCAACACGAACACATAAAACTCATAGAAATATGCCATGACACAGAAGGTAGTTTTAAGGCAAACCTATCAAACATCATGGACGTTCTTGGACGTTTGACATTAAAACTTTATGAAACTACACATAATTTGTATTAAAACTATAGTATCTCATATAATGACCACATAATACCATAAAACACACATATAGGCACATAAAAACACATGAGTCCCATAGGTGACTTAGTCGTAGAATGTCTTGGTCGTCCCATGACATTGACTTCCAATGCTTCTAAAACATTATATATTGCGTCAATACAACATTATAAACAATTTTAGGAACTTGGAAACTCATTCTAAACATGTTATACACTAGCCTCACCTAAGTTATTTCAAGGCATTACAATCTTCCCCACATTGTCAACATTTGTCCTCGAATGACACTTGTCATGATCCGAAGACTTAAACATCAATTTCACCTAGTTAAGAGAATCACATCACAACAAGAAACTAGAATTTATTCTACAAGTCATTATGCCATAAGACACATATCCTTCATTCTAAATAGCAAAAATTAATTTTTTATTCAATATCATGCTCATATACATTATTTGAAACCACCTTGCAGCAACTTTGAACCAAAGAATGAATGAATGATTTTTTAATTTTTTCTACATTGAGCAGGAAACCTTTAAAGTGAATTATGCAATATTTTTAAAAATGCAACATCCAGGAAATTCATGATAGAAACATGCTAATATGCAAGATAAAGCTATATAAATAAAATCTTCCGACATAATCATAACTTCATGAAATACACAATGGAATAATCAATGAAATTCAATTTCTACAAGACTTCGAAACACCATGCACATGCAACATACTTCTAGGACCATCTAACCCATCTACTAACAATACTCCCCGACTTAGAAGGAACTCATACTCAAAATATATATAGGAACTTACCATCATTATCATCACTCTCATTCGGCTTTAATCCTCTTGTCCAAAGTGCGTAGAAACAAGCCTTCGCCTTTCGAGCATCATACACTGAAACATTAGGAGCAACTTGCTTACCATCTCTAGTAGGACAATCCCTCACTTTGGTGCATCCTTACAACATAAAAAGCAACTCTCGGTTCCCTGTAGACATTCCGTATAGTGCATGTTTCCACAAGTAGCACATGTAGACTTTCAATTTTGAGAACCATCTCCCTTCTCAAGTTTTGCCATTAGGAGCACTAGGTCAATCTTGAATTTGAGTCATCGTCTTGAACCTACGTTAACTTTGATCACTAGAACCACTCCTCTTCAAGTTTCTAGAAATCCTACCAAGTTTATACTTCTTAATTGATTGAGCATACATCATGAGTCTATCTACTTTCATATCATCATGTAGCATAGTTGTATGACATTCTTAATTCACTAGGTTGGCAACTCCCATCACAAACCTACTCATCTCATCCCTAGGGTTAGACACAAGGGATGGACCAAATATAAACAAACTAGACAACATCAAATAATACTCCTCAACACTCATATTGCCTTGCCTGAGAATATTGAATTCGCAATCTTCACCTCTCTCCTCTCACAGGGAAAGTACTTTCCACGAAATGTTTCGTTAAACTCTTCATAATCAATAGGAACTGACATAATCGTCGTATTATTTTTACATTGAGTGTACCATACTTTATAAACCTCCCTTAATTGGTACCAAACTAATTCCGCCTTCTCCCTAGTAGTCACCCCATTGTAAACAACACCTTATACATTCCATGTGGGACCCCTTTGGGATGCTCTCCCACCTTCGAGCCAAGAAATAAAGTAGGATTTATACTCATATATCTCTAATTCTAGATATCATAGTGCTCTCAAAAACATTCATTGTAGGTGCAATAGCCATATTCACATGGTTAGTCAATGCTCGAGTTATAGAAAGTAAAGCCTCTCTAAGCTCCCCATTAGTAATTTCCACCGGAACAATTGAAACCTCGTTACCTTGACCCACGATAAGGACTTGATGACCTTAAGGATCTTGAGTAACTTGCTCAACATTCTCAACTTGAGGAGGAGTCTTTTTCACACACATCATTCTCCACAACTCTCCTAGTCGGTGTCCTTGTATTCATCTCCTATAATACAAGGAAAACCATAAGAAAAGAGCACTCATAACCTTTACCCTACGGAACGACATCAGAGTAGAAAAGAGGGAAACTCTATCGTTCGATAGTCTATCGCCCATAGATGTGTTACCACTCACATTGATGGTCAAGACTCTACTAAACGTTACTTGGTGAGACTTTTTGTTTCTTAAGACCACTTTCATAATATATACGCTGATACATATATTGTCACGACCCAAGACCACACCCTAGAAGATAGTGCCAATATCAAATCGTGGACTGACGTACTTGACCAATCAAAGGACTTGTACAAGCCCTTCTGTATCATTCATTGCATATAAACATATGAAAATTAGTGAAATATTTAAACTTTTCCCACGAATATCATAAACATATTTCATATTAAATCCATAGGAAATACAAAGTCTCTTTTCATTAAATCTTTACACTCAAGATTATTTGGGACATGACCCATAAAATCCGAATATTGAAATAATTCATTATTACAATAATGCAATGAAAGAAATAAAAGACATATATGCCCTCGAGTCAAATGAGGGCATACTTCAACTTGTTTGAATGATCATCTTATCCAAGCTTATCTCCAAAAATCACATTCACCTACGAATCACTTTAGAGATAGATAAAAGCGTGAAATAGTACAAACACATGTAGTAAGTATGACATAATGAATAAAAATAATGAAAATGGACTTTTATTAGAAATATGCATCTTTTGATTAAAACATTATATCGTAAGCATAAGAACAACATTTAACATGTTAGAATCACATAAAAAATAACTTAATAAAAATAACATTTTTATAAACATTATAGTGAAACCATGTCACTTTACAGTGCACTAACTCACTGTTACAGTGAAGTTATTTAACTTCAACTTGGATCATTTCTAGTATGTCATTCTTTCACTAAAATCTATCCTAAGACTCATTTAAGTGAAACAAACAGAGACCGCCCATACACCCTCTCTAGGCACACCTAAATGATCCTTAATACCACCTATAATGATATATACACACCTACAATACATCAACCACATAGGCATGAGATCGTCCTACCATAGGGGATTCGAAGGTTCACTTGTGTGAGTTGTAAAGTGACAGCCCATACAATCCCTTACAAACACACTTAAGAAATACCATAGATTACCTAGGATAAGATCATTCTCTCTTTATACAACAACATACAAATAATATGACATTCTCCCTTCTAGAGGTTATCAAAAGACTTACTTAAGTAAATAAACAAGATAAAGTCCATGATTAAACTCTCCAGGATTACCTAAATAATCCTTAAGACTACCTAAGTTTGGGTCATGTTTAAATAATCACCCAAGTTCCCTAACTAGATTCATTCTTAAGACTTATCTTGTAAGATACAGAGTGACCATTTCTATGCCCCCTTCACACCATAACTAGATAACCTTTAACTACTCTAGATAAATACTTCTTTATTTTAAATGATTTCTTACATTAAGTCATTACATTCATTAGTTTATTTGAGACTCATTCATCATGTAAGGACATTCAAATAATGGTCTTGTTAAGACTTAAGGACTCTCACTAAAATCTTCAAAGCCTGTTGTGCAATGTCAAGATAGCATCTTATACCACCACTTAAACTTCATAGAAATTCTCCAACACTAGTAGGTATACCATCTGATGAGAATTGGAAATTATCAGCATAGATCATGGTAGCAAAGCATGGAATCAGGAGTTGTAACCTACTCTGTTAGAGGGTGTTCTACTTGAAAATGATAGAACTTGCACACATCCCATGGAGGCACATGGTTCGAAAACATGAAGGTCTTACATTTTAAGCTAGCCTCATCCTTGAAATAGAGCCACATCCCTTACCATACTAACTCGGTGAGAGCGTTTGTCTCATAGAGTTATTTACATTGAAAAATCATACAAAAGGGTTCCATATAAAGTTCATAACCCAATAACATTCACCCTATTCCAGGGCTACCGTATAATGGAGATAAAGATAACTCATTATAACTTTCCTAAGGATGATATGATCTGATTCAACCCAATCAAACTTATGCCCATTATTCATTACAACAAGGATACAATAACGACTTTTGACTTCAAGGTTCATAATCCTACCACTAGGTTCAATGTTTCACAAAGAATCCCCTTTAACATCATTCAAGGTCAGATGTCATTAAATCATTAAAGACTAAGAAGATTTATAATCCTAATTCAAGACATAACATATTCTTTTTCATACATTTATCAACTAAGGGACACAAGTTTACCACACAAGACATAGCATACTTCTCATATAACCTTTAGCATGTCATTCTACAAGCACATACGCACAACCAACGTCATCTTTAGGTCATTCTATCCACTACTATAACATCACCAATATAACAATTATAGACTCATATAATAAATTAGGAACAGCAATGCATTATCATTAAGACTATACACATAAGGACATAATCATTGTCTAACATGATCACCTAACAAAATCAATACAAGAACACATTCTTTCACATTACTAACATGTAGCTAGAAATGATCATACTTCATATAATAACCTACACACATCATCATTATATATCAAGTAATACTAACAAGGACATGATCATCATAATACATATAGTAATGAGGATGAGGCCACATCTGTAACACTTCGAAAATTCAAGATCTGTTCTAGAGAATAACACAAGTCTAAAAAGGTTTATAAATAGATTTAAGGTCCATTTTAATTAATATAATATATTTAGGAGTTATAGAAACCAAGGCAACATGTAACGTTCATGACGTCTGGTAACTAGTTCAAGGAGGTGCTCACATGCTTTAGCCTATTTGACTAGATTTTAGGGGTGAACAATTATTAAATTTTCCAGAAGGGTGTCTTACCTCTTTTAGGGTTGATTAATAGTCAAATTTATTTTTAATACTTTTTGAGGACCAACCAAGTGCCCTAAAGAGGACCCTTTCATTTTGGGGTCAAAAGCAATGCATGTGCAGTGTGCACCCACAACGGGTGTCGACGGGGCATGTGTGGATGGATAGGGCGTCGATTCTATCCGTAGACCAACACTTATCCATTTTGGATAATTTTCCATGTTCACCAGACTCTGAACTCATCGACGAAGTGCAGAATGGCAGCGGGCAGGAGTTATCTACTCACTGACCGACTGTTTGTCGAGGTCTCGTCTGTGAGGGCATGACTATGTTGAATGTCTTTAGTTTGTTCCAATTAAATGATTAAGGAGTTAATTAGTTATCTAGGGGGTTAAGGGATGCTTAATTAATTTAATTAACACCCCATATAAATACCTCAACCCCATTAGAATAATCTAATCGATAAGAACAAAAAAACCCAAACCCTCTTCCTTCTCTATTTATTCTCTCTCTCTCTCTAGTGAATAAACTCTATTGAAGAATAAGATAGTGGAGTGTCTATGGGATTAAAATATTAATATTTTTTCATAAATTTTAATGAATTATTATTGTATGGGATTCCTTTAACATTCGGAACTCTTTCCTTAAGGGTTCCATCAAATTGATTGCTAAAATTGGGTTTTCATCCAAAACAAATTTGATATTGTGAATGATTTATATATAATTTATTTTTGATATTATTGATATATTAATATGTATTATAATATAAATATGGTATATATTAATGGATTGCTTTAGTTTGTAGAAGATGAAACTTACACCTTAACCCTAAATGATGATCGTTATATGAATTGTGTAATGTTGATCCAGTTTACATGGTTATTGGTTGAATCACTACTAGATGATGTTATTGTATATATCATGAATTAATTAGGTTTAATTATATTCCTAACATTCTAGTTCTTGAATAATTGAATTAGATTATGACTTATATCTATATCTGTTGTACTAAGCTATGAACTAGTATTTAATTATGATGTAGTGATTTATTTAACATTCTTATCATATTGATAATTGAATTATTTTCATGTTATACCATAATTGGGTTGAATAAAGGGTTGATGGTAAGACCTAGATGATTATTTATGAATGAGACTTGGTAAGTCTTGTGATCCCTATCCTTTACTTCAATTATGGTTAATTGTGATTAAGTCATGATGTTGTATAGGAGTATGCATTAGGATTGATAGGGTGGTATGATGTTGAATTAAAATGTCGTGAATTTGGATTGTGATATGTTGTTTAAGATGTAAATGTTATGAGGTTGGTATATGGCTTACTGTTTTGCCTTATTATGACGTGATATATAAATGTTCTAAAGTTACTTATATGAATTGTAATAAGGGATTATGATCATGCAATTCTTATTGAGCTATGATGATATTCATAGAAGGGTTAGACCCTATGAGATACACTAAGTTATTATGATTAATAAAGACATTAAGGACATTTGAAAACAGCTCTATCTTAGCATAGAGTGAACTAGAGTGCGGATGTCCCTTCCGACATATGGAAGGTTGAATCACAAATTTACTCTTGATATTGGAGACTACAATGCATGTAGCATAAAGAGGGTCCCAAGTATATCTCCTAGTTCTTGAACTCTGTTTCCCCTATAGGAGTACTAGCTAATGGTTCCACGTAGTTGTTATGTGCTTGTCTTGGTTCTACCTTGGCAAGTAGTCCACCTTCTTCCGTTGTGGGGTTCCATGACACTGGATTCCACAATAGCTCATGTGGTCTATGTTGGTTAGGGTAAGATGTTCCAAATGATAAAATGATATAACATAATTAACTCTAACTAAAATAACCTAAGGGGTTTAGCTTAGTGTAAGTACGAGTATGGGACTCTACCTAAACATTGCACTAGTTATCCTTGAAGAAAGTCTTAGGAGGATGATCTTATGTATCAAAATGCATATAATGGTACATGATATGTATATGATGAACTTTCACATTATTGATACTACATGTTGATTGGTGTTACTTATGAATATGTTTAATCTATGTTACTAAAGTATGATAATATGTGAAGTGGGAGGTTATCCATGATCCTAGTTGTGTTACTTGATTGAATAAGCCTATGGGACATTGCTTGTTCATGGCACTTGTTGACTTGATAGGGGTTGTGGCTAATTGAATTGCCTTGATTATGTTGAATGTACTCTTATTCATGCTTGTTGCTATAATGACTTGATGATATAGTTGGTTGACTATGTATCCAATTCTATGATATGCATGTTCACTTGTCTAGACTTAGTATTATTAGTCTTATTTATACATGCTTTGGACTTAATGAATGTGTCTAAGTGATTGGTATAGTCTTATTGATTGTGCATAAAGTTTTTCAGAGTAAATTGCATACCTTTATGAAATGTCCCTTTTCTTAACATGATTTAAAGATGTGTGCGCATATGGTCTTATACTTAGTACAAGTGGTGTACTAACCCCATTTTCTTCCTTTTCCCCCAACATTTTAGGTTCCATCGTTGAAGAAATTTTGGAGACGACTTTAACAACGACTTGGAATTCTTGATCATCAAATTTTTGTAGGTCCTCACATTACGAGGGAAATGCCAATACATAGCTATGAAGTAGTTTTAGAATTAAGACTCTTATGTTTCTTTCCTTTCATTTGAGTACTAATGATTGTATGACCTATATGTTGTATTATTGTATTAATATATGCGCTAGGACAAATTTGATATACTTTTATCTGATGGTTATGAGATATGACGACTATTTTTAGACTATGTTATATTCTATATATTTACGTGAAATAAAAGTAGAAGACTAACTAATCTTCCTATACGAAGTGTCTATGTATACTTGATGAATCCTCCTAGATTTTGTGGATCCAAGGTTGAACAATACCCCCAATAGTTCAATGATGAAATCAACAATATTCTTTATGCTATGGGGTTGACAATTAGTGAGAAGGCCGAGTTATCTACTTACCGACTTAAAGACGTGGCCCAAACATGGTATGTCGAATGCAAGATTGGACCGGTGACTTAGGAAGTGTTCAAGAAGGCTTTATTAATTGATTCTTTCCTAGGAAGAAGATAAAATATAAAGAGGTGGAGTTCATCAACCTTCATCAAGGAGGTATGAGTGTGCTTTAATACTCCTTGAAATTTACTAAATTGTCAAAATATGTTCATTCTGTGGTTTATAATCCTAGGGATGAAATAAATCATTTTGTGACAGAGGTGTCAGATGATATGCAAGAGGAGTGTCATTCAGCCATATTACATGATAATATGAACATTACTTGTCCGATGGTTCATAATCGACATATGGATGAGGCAAGGGCTAAGAAGAAGAGTAAAGATGCCAAGAGGGCAAGATTTTTTGATGGTGGTTCTTCTAAGGGTAGGCTTAAGATTCAAGACAAGCGTAGGTTCAAGAAGAGGGTTTCTAATCACGTTCCTCTCCAGTTCTCTTCGGCTAAGGATAACAAGGTGTCTAACCCTAAGCCAAAAATGGGAAGGGATACTAGGTCAACAACATAGAAGTCAACTTGTGGAATGTGTGATAAGAAGCACTATGTTGATTGTAGTAAAAAGGACGGAAAAATGTTTTGGTTGTGGTAAAAGTGGGCACAAGGTTAGGGATTTCCCAACTATGAGGGGTCAATACAAGGATAGTATGTACTCAAGTGGTTCTAATGATGCTCCGAAGAAGAATTACTTTTGTGCTCTCCACTCTAAATGTGAGCAAGAGACTTTCTTGATTTGGTGAACCGTATGTTGAAAGTCTTTTGCATTAATGTATATGCTTTAATTGATCCAGGTGCTACATTATCTTTTGTTACTCCCTTGATAGCTATGAAATTTGATATCATACCTGGCATTCTAAATTAACCTTTTATGGTGTCTATCCTGATGAATGAGTCAGTTGTGCAAAGAGGGTGTGTTGAGATTGTCCTATAATGCTTCTTAATAGAGTTACTTATGGTGAACTAGTAGAACTTTATATGTTGGATTTTGATGTCATATTGGGCATGGATTGGTTGCATGCATTCTTTGTCTCTATAGATTGTAGAACAAGGTTGGTGAAGTTTAACTTTTCAAATAAAAATGTTTTAGAGCGGAATGGGGAAAATTCTATTCCTAGGAGTATTATCATGTCTTGTCCTAAGGCTTGTAAAATGATCTCTAAAGGATGTTTATACCATATAGTAAGATACCAAGATTTAGACTCTGAAATTCATTCTATTTAGTCAGTCCCTGTAGTGAGTGAATTTCCACAGGTATTTCACTTAAACGAGAAATAGATTTTGGTATCGACATGCTACCGGATACAAATCCCATTTCAATTTCTCCATAACAGATGACTCCAGCCGAATTGAAAGAGATGAAGGATCATCTCAAATATTTACTACACAAAGGGTTCATTAGAACTAGTATTTCTCCATGGGGTGCTCTATTATTGTTTGTGAAGAAGAGAGATACTTCCCTTAGAATGTGTTTTGATTATCGCAAACTAAATAAAGTCACTATTAAGAACAAGTATCATGTCCCTTAAATTGACGACTTCTTTTATCAACTCCAAGGGGCAAGCTACTTTTCTAAGACTGACTTGAGGTGTGGGTATAACCAATATAGTGTGAGTGCTGAGGATACACTAAAGACGACATATGCAACAAGATATGATCACTATGAGTTCTTAGTAATGTCCTTTGGTCTCACTAATTCTTAAGTGACATTTATGGAACTTATTAATAGGGTGTTTCAATGTTACCTATATTCATTTGGAATTGTCTTCATTGATAACGTCTTAGTATATTAGAAAAATGAGGGTGATCACATGGACCTTTTCAGGGTGTTGTTACAAGTGCTTAAGGAGAACCAATAATTTGACATGTATAGCCAATGTAAGTTTTTGTTGAGATTGGTGGCGTTTCTTAGACATATCATACCTAGTGAGGGAGTTGAGGTTGATCCAAGGAAAGTCGAGGCTGTCAAGAATTGTCCTAGACCATTGACTCTAACCTATATAAGATGTTTTTTAGGTCAAGCGGTTTATTATCGGTGGTTTGTGAATGGATTTGCTTCAATTGCATCTTCCTTGACTATTTTGACCCGAAAGAGTTAGAAATTTGAGTGGTCTAAGGCATGTGAGAGAAGCTTCTAAATCTTGAATGATAGGCTTACTTCCACTCCGGTGTTTACTTTACCGGAGAGTACAAAGGGTTTTGTTGTCTATTGTGATGCATCCCAAGTGGGTTTATAGTGTGCTCTTATGCAACAAGGGAAAGTGGAAGCCTGTGCTTCTAGAAAACTTAAGGTGCATGAGAGGAATCATCCAACTCATGATCTTGAATTAGAGGTCATGGTATTTGCCTTGAAAATATGGATGCATTACTTGTACCATGTTCATGTTGATGTGTATAATGACCACAAGAGTCTCCAATATGTGTTTAATAAAAAGGAGTTGAATCTTCGACAATGAAGGTGGTTGGAAATTTTGAAGAATTACGACATAAGTTTTCTCTATCACTCCAGCAAGGACAATGTCGTTGTAGATGCTCTTAGTCGTATGTGTGTCTCATATAGAGGAAACCAAGATAGGCCTAGTTAAAGATTTTCTTAGGTTGGCTAGATTGGGTGTTAGGTTTGAAGATTCTCCAAATGGTGTTTTCATGATCCATCATAACTCCGAGTCATCTTTAATAGTTGAGGTGAAGTCTGAAAAATACCTTGATAAATCATTGATTGAGTTTAAGGAATTGGTTCTAAGCAAGCTTAATGAGTCATCATCCTTAGCGGGAATGGTTACTTGAGGAATGATGGAAGGTTGTGTATGCGTAAAATAGATGGTTTGAGAAACCATATTCGACAAAGATGTACCACGACCTTAGGGATGTATTTTGGTGGGAAGGTATGAAGGACATAGCAGAATTTGTTGCTAAGTGTACAAAATACCAACAAGTGAAAGCGAACATCAAAAGTCAAGTGGTTTACTTCAAGAAATCAAGGTTCCTACTTGGATGTGGGAAAATATCAATATTGATTTTCTGGTAGGTTTTCCTCGGACACAAAAACAATTTGACTCTATATGGGTGATTATTGATAGGTTGACCAAATGCACTCATTTCATTCCCGTCAAGTCTACTTATTCAGCGGAAGATTATGCAAGGATCTTCATAGGTGAGATTTTGTGTCACATGGTATTCCGGTATCCATTATATTGGATTGGGGTGCACGATTCACATCTAGGTTTTGGAGGTCATTCCAAGAAGTCTTAAGTACTAAGGGGAAGCTAAGCATCCGCTTTTCATTACCAAACAAATGGTCAAGTGGAGTGTACTATTTAAACCCTTGAAGATATGCTTAGGTCTTGTATAATTGATTTCAAGGGAAATTGGGATAAGCATTTACCTTTGGTGGAGTTTGCTTATAACAATAGCTTTCATTCATCCATATACATGGATCCTTATGAAGCCTTGTATGGTAGGAGGTGTAGGTCTCTTATTGTATTGTTTGAAGTGGATGAGTATTTAATTTTTGTCCTGATTTAATTTATAAGACTTTGGAGAAGATTCATATCATAAGGAATCGGTTGCAAACTTCCTATAGTCGGAAAAAGTCTTATGTCGATCATATGAGAAGGGAATTAGATTTTGAAGAAAGGTGATAAAGTGTGTTTGAAAACTTTTCCAATGAAAGGGGTGGTTAGATTTTGCAAGAAAGAGAAGTTGAGTCCTCGTTATGAGGGTCTCTATGAAATCTTAGAAAGGGTTGATAAGGTTGCCTATGAGTTGTGATTGCCTAGAGAATTAACTTCGGTTCATCCGGTTTTCTATGATTCTATTTTTAAGGAGTTTATAGGTGTTCCCGAATCTATTGTTCCTATTTGGGGGTCTTGGTATGAAGGATCACCTTTCTCATGTGGAGGTTCAAGTTCAAATACTTTGCAGGAAAGTAAATAAGTTAAGGAATAAAAAGGTGGCTCCGTAAAGGTGTTATGGCAGAATCACCGAGCTGAGTGTGCAACATGGGAGGCCAAAGCAGACATGAAGTCCCGTTACCTTTATCTATTTAATAAATAATTTTATTTGTTCTTTCTAAAAATGAAAATAATGAGTGAAATTTATGTTTCTTATTGTTCGTTATGTTTTGCAAAATATGCATTTTTGGTATCATTACAATGAATTACAGTGAGGTATGCTAATTATTTGAAATTTTCCTTGTTTTAGTTATGTTGTACATTTTTACATGGTAAGTCTTTATGAAATGATATGTAGAATATTGGTAAGTTGAACTTTGACATAATTGACTCATATATTCTATGTTGATCTCTTCTTGTTGTGAGAAGAATATTCCTCATAATGTAATGTTGAGTATTCTCTGTAGTTATTGGAGATTTGAATTGCCTTTTGTAAATAAAATGGTTGATTTTTTTGAAGTATTTTTGTTGGTTTGGCTTCTTGTCTTGAGTATAGTCCTTCCTTTCAAAGGATTTTAGTGTCATTCTTGGAAGAATGTTCCTAAGAACGGGATAATGTAACACTTCAAAAATCCAACATGTGTTGTAGAGCCTAATATAAGTGTAAAAAATTTTAGAAACTATTTTAAGTTTCATTTTAATGAATATAACTCATTTTGTATGTCTAGAAACTAATGTGTCCTAGAACGTCCATGACGTCCGGAAACAAGTTCATGGAGGTACTAGCGTGCCTTAGCTTATTTGACTAGCTTTTAAGGGTCGAAAATTTAAGAAATTCTAGCGAAGGGTTTGTAAATGGTATTAAGGATGATTGATGGTCGAATCACTTGGGTATGCCTCCTAAAAGACCAACCAATGGCCCTTGAGAAGGCCCCTTTCGTTTAGAGGTTAAAAGCACTACCAGGGTAGTATGCACCCACGCGGAATCAACGGAGAAAGTGTGGATTGATAGGACATCGATCCCATTCGTCGATCAACACATAGAAATTTTGCCTAATGTTCCATTTGTACCAGCCTCTTAACTCATCATCGAAGTGCAGCACGGAAGGGGGCAGGAGTCGTCGACTTACAGACAAGTTGTTGGTCGACATCTAGTCTGTGAGGGACTGACTTTGATGCACGTTTGTAGTTGGTTACAATTAATTAATTTAGGGGTTATGTCATTAGTATGTGGCAAGGGTAAGTCTAATTAAGTTAATTAACACCCTATATAAACATCCCAACCTCAATAGACTAATCTAAGCTCTCATAACTCACAATCCCAAACTCTCTTCCTTCTCTATTCTTTCTCTCTCTAGATTAAAAACCCCATTGGACACCAAGCTAGTGGAGGATTTAAGGGCTGAAAAGATCCAAGTTTCTCCATAAATCTTCATCAATTAGTAAGGTATGAGATTCCTTTCACCTCTTTCCTCAAAAGGTTTTAATAAATTGATTTCAAAAAATTTGTTTTCAAGTGTGTTTTCATCCAATACGAATTTGAGCTTGTGAATTGATTTGTTTATGATTTTTTTGAATATTATCAATATACTAACACCTTTAGTTAACTGAAAAAAAAAGATATTATTTTAAATTCTTAAAACAACTGGATCACATCAACTCAGAACAAATTTCCAGCAAATAAAATCGCAAAAACAAAGGAGAAAAATATGCAACTTCTTGCAAGGAGAACACAGACCACTAACCCATTTAATTTCATGAATAAATAAGAAATCCAATGTGAGTTTTACAGTAATAAAAAGAAAAGAAATAGCAACTTTCTTAGAATAAAATTTCTCACATTATCACAATTGTAACAACCTGCTAACATAAAACCATAAAGCATAGACGAACTTCAGAATTAAGACACATCTAAGATGCGTGAGAACTACACACATAATGGACGAAGCAACTAAAAATTGACCATGGGAGAATGAGGACTCAAATCAAGAAGGGATCCATTGAAAGCATGGTTAAAAGTGGAAATTCTCTCCTGTTGTGCAACAAATAGGGACTGGCGAGCAGATATGAGCTGACTTCCACCAACAAAGTTCTAAAACGACTCTAAATGGCTAATCCTCTTATCCGTTGTTCTTGAGAAATCTTAGCAATGGTTTCTACCTAAATCTTTAATGTTCTTTCTATTTTATCGCTCAAACTTCACCCTAAAAGAAAATTTTTACTCTATATCAAAACAAATTCTCCTCTAAAGCAAAAAAGTAAAAAAATAAATAAATTCCCCCCCTCAAGGAGAAAGAGATTATTTACAGAAGAAGATTTAGGGTTTTCTTGGGCAGGAATCTGGGGAAATTCAGATAAGAACCAAGGTAAAAAAAATCTGAATTCATTTCGAAATTCAAATCCCTCCACAGGACGAGGAAAATCTATATTTTCTTTACGAAAGATTCGTCAATTTTAAGCAAAAAAACAAAAGAAGAAAGGGACGTAGGCGGCATAGATCAATCGATCGTCCCTGCGCCTTGACATGGCGCCCATCCACGCGAGCCAAGGACGATTTCCACGGCTGTATTGACTGAGAAACAGTTGGATTTGGGAAAAACTGCTCCAACTCGTACCATCTCGAAAAGGAGACTAGTCGCATTGAAGCGCGTTGCTAATTCACGCATCAAAGGGGAGAAATGCGAACACAGGGGAGGGGTTGAGCCATGGAGGAACGCGCACCGCTGCTACGTAACGCGTGAAGAACGCGATGCTGCCTCTGGCTTCTTATCTCTAGCATCGCAGAATTCATTTTGGTGATGAGCAAAAGGGATTTGGATCGGGTTGACATAATGTTGGGCCCAAAATTGGGCTGGGGTTGAATGGATTAATTATTGGAAGAGTGGGCTGGGAAATTGGGATATTTCAATGAAGCCGTTGGGCTGAAAAATTTGGGCTGGCTGCAGTAGAAGGGATTTGGAATTGAGCTGGAGAACTGGCTGAGGATGTGGAGTGAGTTGCTGAAAAAAATTGAGAGAAAAACCCAAAATATATTTTTTGCAAAGTGTTTTTTGATAGTAGGTAAATAAAAAATGAACTGATAAAAATTAATTAACAAGCTTCTTACGTTTGACGAAATAAAGTAATCGACTTAATTAAGATGTAATTAATCCGAAAGTGTAAACTAATTTAGTAAAGTATTGAACCCAAAATAAAATCCTTTTGAGACGATTTTCAAATAATCACAAAATATACTAGTTATATACATAACTAAGTAAAATACATACTCTATCTAAAAAAGGTGATGAGATTAATTAAAATTAACTTAAAATATTTTAAACTTTATAAAATCTAATTATTTTTAAAATCGGTTAGAATTAAGAAGCTCGTTGATTGATTATTATCGTGGAGGGCCAAAATTGAGTGTCAGCAACTGTCCCTCATTTTTTTTGAATTGATACAAGAAATTCGAGGAAAATGAAGTTGACCAAACAGATTTTAACCGACCACATATATATTCTTAAAAAAAGGATTTGGCTAGGAATTCAAGAGTTATGGCCGAACCCCAAAACGAGTTTCCTGCATATCTTAGGAAATATGAGAATTCAGGTCACTTGTAGTTCAATACGCTTGAGTTAAGACATGATTTTGAAAGAATTCACAAGTCATCTCGACACCAAATTATGAAGGGATCGAAATGCTCGTGAGTAATATTCAAGAGCGAGAGTTGGAATACAGTTGAGTTTTCAACATTGAGCTTGCCTACATATCCTTAAACTCAAGGAATCAAGCTGCTTGTAGTTCAACTCAAACAGTTGAAAAGGAAATCTATTATGCTAGATAACCTTTAGTTCATGACAAGTGACAAATTAAGTCGAGTGTGAAAAGGAGGTGTGTAACCTCTTAGTCATGAATGTGGTGCTCTTTACACCCATAAATAAAAACTTACACGGACATTATAATCTTATATTTTCCATAGTTTCCATCCAATATTATAAATAGTCATAGTTCATTTTAATCTAAATCTATTTTTAAATCGTATATATCTATATCTAATTCTTGTAAATCTATTTCATACCATTCTTTATTTAATATATCTTCTATATCATGATCAAATATTTTTCCCATATAATTCTTTTTATGTCAACAATTTCTATATCTTTAACTATATATAAGATCAAAGTTTTATAGCTTTTTATTTCATCATACAATGTAATCATGTTTATTTATTTATTCAGGTTTGTTTTCAATTATTCCTTCCTATCATATCATAATTCAATTAAATTCATATTAGTTTATTTTAAACTAGAGTATCATTATCATGTTTTTAGGTCACTACTAGTATCGTACTTTAGCAGATAATTATTGCTTATCAGCGCCTCAACCTTGTGTACTCCCCTAACGGCATCCCCCGCCTACCGGTTTCCACTGTGGGATGACATAGTCTAGCAGTTTTCTCCCTGTTTCCCGTTTACTAGCAAACTAGAATTCATGATTCAAATATTTCTACTATATATTCAATAACATAAATTTAATCAATCATATATGATATTCAGGAATATATGAAATTAGTTCTGCATAATTGTTAAACAATATACCTTTGTCTCTTGATTTTCCATGCTATCTAAAATATTTGACTTGATTTCGGATTTCTCCATTTTTAACTTAGTCTATATCTTTTGTCGAGAGAGGTTTTTGAAAGGCTTTTTATTAACTTAAGCTTTTGTTTGGTCTTGCCTGCCTCTCATTTACAGTTTGGCAATCTATATATACTAAATTCTAAACCTACACATAATTGTGCCTACTGTATACTTACGACTATTTTACAAAACTTTACAAATGACCGCTATACATTGGTCTATTAAAAAGTAAAAGCTATATACAAAGGAATCTTATCTTTTTGCTTTTATCTTTGTCTACCACTTATCTTTACATAATTTCAAACTTTCTTTTTATCTTGTCTACCACCTTATGTCCTTTGTTTGTATCTGCTTTTGTCCTTGTTATCTTTATCTCTTTTTCTCCTCCATCTTTTATGATTATCTATTTTTCTTTATTCCAAATCAACATCTGGTATAACCTTATCTTCTCCATTGCATTTGAAACATCTATGATATGGATATTTGTGTCCAATAAGTTTACAATATCTAATTAATAAGTCTTCTGAGATAAATTCTTTCTTTAATGCTTGTGTTGTAGGTTGTTCCTCTGTCTTTAATAATGAAAAAATTCATCGCTGAACTTCATCCATATCTGCTCTTCTTAATTCCCTTGAGTTTGAATTTATCATAACATGATCTCTAGAGTAATAACTCCATATGGCATTTTCATTTAAATAATTATTTGCTAATTCTTGTATGATAGTTGATACACCAATTATTCTTTTACTGGCATAAAAACCTGGTATTTCTATCTTTGGTATTTCATTCTGATGTCCAATATCTTCTGGTATGATCATACCTTTTGTCAATCCTATCTTAATAACATGAATTGGAGATTTTACCTCCTCATATAATATTTCTGCTGGTGCTGTATACAACTTAATATAAAATAAGTTTCCTTTTGTAACTCTTTTATGTGTAATAAATGCTTTGTATAACTCTGGTATTCCACTAATTTCTTCTCCATCATATGTATATACTGTACTTAGTAATCCATAATTGTAACATGTCTTAACTAGATTAGCTGATTTTTTTTTGTGCTCTAAGTCTATTGTATATTTGTAATTTTTGAGTTATATAGTCTTGACTTGGATCTTTGGTTTGGTTACATCTGGGTAGAGAATTAAATAAGTTTGGATTCTATATATCTTTTCAATGTAGGTTTGTGTAATATAATTGTATCTTTTCTTTCACTCTGGTTTTGTATACTCACTGCACAGGTAGAAGTTTGTGGTTCTATGAGTATTTGTTTTGATGTAATTTGAATAAATGGTTTTACAAATAACTGGTTTAAATTTGTATTTCGTAGTTTTTCACTAACTTTTCTGCTTGTACCTGCAGCTGTATTTAAAAAAACATTATGATTTTTAGGGATTTTTCCATCGTCTCCTTTTATCTCAGGAATGTTACCGTCTTCTGATCGTCGTAGCTCCGCATTTTTATAGTCATGCTGCTGACTTATATTAGCTTTAGACTTCAGGTTATCTTCATTAGTCTTTAGCTTTTGTATCTCATTGTCCATACTATCCACTATAGTACAAAGTGTAGTAATGGCTTTAAGTCACTTTGTAATTGTATCTTCGTCTTTGTTCTTAGTCTGAGTAGCTTTGTCTTGATAACTAGTTTGCAACACCATTCTTATTAGTCTTTATCAATTCAATTGTAAATGTAAAGTTTAATATATTTAATACCAATCTTCTAATTTCTTTTATTGTTACTGAATTTTGTATTTTTCTGGTTAACCACCATTTTACTTGTGTATTATCTGTTCTCACAATAAATTTGTTATATACAATATATGGCTCAAATGCTAATAAATATTTATACACTGAAAATAATTCTTTCCTATGATCATATCTTTTGTCAATCCTATCTTAATAACTTGAATTGGAGATTTTACCTCCTCATATAATATTTGCGCTGGTGCTGTATAAAATTTAATATAAATTAAGTTTCCTTTTGCAACTCTTTTATATGTAATAAATGTTTTGTATAACTCTGGTATTCCACTGATTTTCTTCTCCGTCATATGATTATACTGTACTTAGTAATCCATAATTGTAACATGTCTTAACTAGATTAGCACTAGTTTTTGGTTGTGCTATAAGTCTATTATATCCTTATAACTTTTGAGTTATATAGTCTTGACTTTGATATTTTGTTTGGTTAGATCTCGGGTTGAGATTTAAATGAGTTTGGATTATATATATATTTTTAATGTTTGTTTGTATAATATAATTGTATCTTTTCTTTTCACTCTAATTTTGTATACTCACTACATACGTAGAAGTTTGTGGTTCTATGGGTATTTGTTTTGGTGTATTTTGAATAAATAGTTTTACAAATAACCGGTTTAAATTTGTATTTCGTGATTTTTCACTAACTTTTCTGCTTGTACCTGCAGCTGTATTTAAACAAACATTATGGATTTTAGGGAGTTTCCTATCGTCGCCTTTTATCTCAGGAATTTTACCGTCTTCCGATCGAAGTAGCTCCGCAGTTTTATAGTCATGTTGCTGACTTATATTATCTTTAGACTTCAGGTTATCTTCATTAGTCTTTAGCTTTTGTATCTCATTGTCCATACTATCCACTTTATACAAAGTGTAGTAATGGCTTTGAGTAGCTTTTCAATTGTATCTTCGTCTTTGTTCTCAGTAGTCTGAGTAGCTTTGTCTTAATAAGTAGTCTGCAACACCATTTTATTAGTCTTTATCACTTCAATTGTAAATGTAAAGTTTAATATATTTAATACCAATTTTCTAATTTCTTTCGTTGTTACTGAATCTTGTATTTTTCTTGTTAACCACCATTTTACTTGTGTATTATCTGTTCTCACAATAAATTTGTTATATACAATATATGGCTCAAATGCTAATAAACATTTATATACTGAAAATAATTCTTTCTTATTTATTTCTCATTTTATTTCGGTATTTGTATATGTGTCTCAATAATATCTACAGTGATATTTTATATTATTATCATTATATTTATATTTTAATACTACTCCATAACTTATTTCACTTGCATAAGTTTCTACTATATAAATAAATTTTTTATCTTCATTCGGAAAATATAATTTTGGTAATGTTTTACATAATAATTTTATCTTTTGTATTTGTATTTGATCTCTATTATCAAAATGATATTCTATATCTTTCTTTAGTTTTTGTTGTAATGGTTTTAAATTTTCTGCTAATTTTGGTATATATTCTCTTACTTGGTTAACCAATCCTAAAGAAGATTGTAATTTCTTTTTTGTATGTAATTGTTCATTCGAGGTTATTATTATTTGTACTATATGCGTTTGCATTTTTATTCCATTTTTATATATTTGTATTGCTAGGAATTCTATTGGTTTTTTCATTACTTCTGCTTTCTTTTTACTTAAACTTATTCCTGAGTTGTTGTATTATACGTATAAATTTTTCTAATAATCTTATGTGTTCATCTTGTGTTTTAGAATATAATAATATATTATCAATATATACTACACAATTTTCTAGTTGTTTAAAATAGTTATCCATAAAATGTTGAAATCTAACTGGTGCATTTTATATCTAAATGGTAATACATTCCATTCATAAAATCCTTGAGGTACTGTGAATGTTGTAAGTTTTTTAGATTCTTCTTCTAACTTTAAATGATAAAATCTTGTTTACAATCAAATTTAATAAAGTAATTATATACTTGTATTTGTCTTATCTTTAATATTTTATTTGATATTGGATAATTATATGTTTTAGTTTTTGCATTTAAATTTCTATAATCAATTACTATTCTACTTTTTCCTCTTTTTTGTTCACTAT
This sequence comes from Solanum lycopersicum, assembly GCF_036512215.1. Lineage (NCBI taxonomy): Eukaryota > Viridiplantae > Streptophyta > Magnoliopsida > Solanales > Solanaceae > Solanum > Solanum lycopersicum. Next base: position 18,815,974 of record NC_090805.1, read on the forward strand.
ATTTATTAACAATAAATGCCGAACTTGTATGTTTACTATTACTTTCTTGTATATATCCATTTTTTAGTAATTCACTTATATGTATTTTAAATTCATTTAAATCATTGAAATTATATTTTAATGGTTTTTGTGTTATTATACTATTTTCATCAATCAGTTCAATTTTGGCTTCTGTTTTATGTTTTTCCCATCCTTGTAAAGGATCTTCGTTATATAATAATCCTAATTTTTCTTGGATTATTTTTACTTTATCTATGGAAAATATAATTAATTCTATTCTAGGTCTTCTTCTTTTATATTTTCTAATTTTTGTGTAATTTTTTCACTGCCTTTAATCCATTCTGTTGTTTTTCTTCTTTTGTTACCTACTCTTTTTTCTCCTATCTTTTGTTTACATGGTTTTGTGAACCACCAGTGTGTTTTTGTTATTATATGTGGATATAATTTTTCTAAAAATGGCATTCCTAATAACATATCCTTTGTTGTTTATTCAAAATTATATATTTCGTCTACAGTTAATACTTTATCACATATTTGTATTTTTATATTTTTTTTCCTTATGTAACCGTACTTCCTTCATTATTAAATTCTGTTACTACTATTGATGTTTTTTATTTTTTTCCCATTTTTCTTCTGGTAAACAATTGTATTTACATATATTAGCCTCTGCTCTAGTATCTATCATTGATGTATAATATCTATTATAATATCCTTCTATTATTATCTTCGCGAGTACATATATTTTCATATGTACTTTTTTATATTAAAGTCCTTTTTATTATGACTTTTTTACTTTGATAATTTATCGTTAGTTGTTTATCCTCTATATTATATGGTGTTACTTGTTCTAACCATTTTATTCCTAATGTTATATTTTCATTTCCTTGATATACTTTAAATTTTATTATCATTGATATACCTCCAATTATTATTTCTTGTTCTGTTGTTCCTTCAATATTTATTAATACTTTTAATAATTCTGTCACGACCCAAAACGGGTCCTGAATGGCACCCACACTTATCTCCTTAGGTGGGCGAACCAATACATCTAAACCCCAACATATACAAATAGTTCAACTATAAATAATATAAATAATGCGGAAGCTCCAAAAGATACTAAGCAACCAATTTAAATAAGTTTCTAAAGTTTAATACTTATCATCCCAAAATCTGATAGTCATCACATCAAGGACATTTAATCTCCAATACTAAATCTAAGAATATCGAATACACTAAAATAAAGAAGAAAATGGTATGTGTCCGAAAGTATAGGACATCATGTCATGACCGAGAGAATCCAACACGAGCTTGAATGGATAGCTCACCCTGTAACTTGATATGCGGGAGGCTGGCTAGAGCCGAAGGAAATCAGAAGTCATAGGTACACTCACTGCATTTCATAAAAGGAAAACAAAGAAGAAAACAAGTACGACTCAGTACGAGGCAACATGTATTGAGTAAGTATCATCGGTCAACCCAAAATAGTAACTAATATACAAAGAATAATAGTATGAACTCAACTATAGCACTTAACTTGTGATAAGCAACAAACAACATGAACAAGTGTCAATAACAATAAAGTAAGAACGTATTAAGTCAACGGTATCAACATCACACATGAGGACTCATGCCTCCAAACCAAACCATTTTGGGAGTTGAAGTCTTTGAGATTGATTATCTTCCATTAATTCAACATTTTTTTCCTTTAATATTATCGTGTCGGAACATGACACTCCGATTCCAAAATATCGTGTCGGAACGTGACACTCTGATCCAAGAATACTATATCAGAACGTGACACTTCGATCCAAGAATACCGTGTCAGAACGTGACACTCCGATCCAAAAATACCATGTCGGAATGTGACACTCCGATCCAAGAATACCGTATCGGAACGTGACACTCCGATCTAAAAAAACTGTGTCGGAACGTGACACTCCGATCCAAGAATACTGTGTCGGAACGTGACACTCCGATCCAAGAATACCGCGCCGGAACGTGACACTCCGATTCAAAAATACCGTGTCGGAACATGACACTCCGATCCAAGAATACGGTGTCGGAACGTGACACTCCGATACAATTATACTACTAATTTATCCTTTATTATCACCGCTTTCAATTAATTGTTATATTATTTTCATCAAGCCTTCTTTATTCAAGGCATCACTTCGATAGATAGGATTAGAGAATATAAATTCTACGGTCTCAGGATTTCAGACCAATCACAAACCACACAACCAAATCACACAATCACACAGTCAAGTACATAGAGAACTTCACAATATCATTCAAGGCATATCAATCACTATTAAGAGTTTACTATCAAATAGCATAAACCATAACCTACCTCCACCGAAGAATTGAAGTCAAGTAACTACTTCTCCAATGCCTTCCCTTTCCTTATTGGCTCCGAACCTTTCCAATCTATCAAGTATATATATGCACAATTTGTAAGTTAACAAGTCTATAAACACTCAGATTATTCTATATTTAGCCTAGACCCAAAAACTCACCTAATTATAAAATCAAATTCCTAAAGTTCAAACTAAGGGTAGGTCTTAGTTCCCCTAATTAACATAACTTTAATGAAATATAAATAATTTCATACACCTAATATTTAATTACTTATTTTAATATACTATACTCAATTTATAAGAGGATGATACGCAGTTTAATTCAAGATTAAGCACTGATTTCGAACCCTTGTGGCAAAACGTCTAACCCAATTTTACAACTTAGCGATTCTTCTCATCTAATACCTTCTTATTCAACCATTATTAATTTCATACTTCAATGTATAAAATTATAACATATAATAAGGTATAAAATATTTTAATGTCTTAAATTTTAAGTTACCGGTGCCAACCGAGTAGCAGTAAGCTTTTCCACATGCACATCCATACCTTAATCTTCCAATTTTTTTACACATTAATGATTAATGGCTGCCTAACTTTTTCAATCAATAATTTGTACTTAAACCTATCTCGTAGCAATTTAGCATACACCTGAACATTTATAGTTTTACAAGAACTAATATATTCTTTCCACCAATCTGCATGTTACGAATTTAAAAAGAAACTTATCGCTAAACGAATCCACGCTTAATCTTTAATGTAGCTGCAAAGGTAAGCCGTCTTTCTCACTGTTCTTCTTTTTTCCTCTTTTTTCTCTTCTACAGATTATTTGTTACCCTAATTATTATACTCATATAATTATAATAGTGATAAAAGTGACCCACTATTAATTATAATATTATTTCTTAACCATTAACTAAATAAATTAGTAAAAGTACCACACTAATTTCATAATTATAATTATGAATAGTCCAAAACACCCACCTAAATGTATCAGAAGTATTTTCTAACATAAAAATTTCTAGTGCCCAAACCGACTACACAGGTTGTTAAAAATTCGAACATGAGTGTTCCATAGTTATTATTTTATCTTTCATTACTAACTCTCTTGCAATATAGTTTTCTTCGTGTCGTGTATTTATTAGTATTAAATATTTTCTTTGCTCCATTATTATGTTATATAATAATGATGTGGTTTTATTTCTTCTTCTATTAATTTTTGTGAAATGATATTTATTCTTTTGGAATTATTTGAAGTACTCATTTTTTATGATGTTTGTGGTATATGATTATTATTTATTCTTTTTGATCTGCTTAGTTTTTCTTGTACTATCTCTAAATCTTCTTCTATGTCAATTTTATTATAACTATAGTCATTATTATCTATAACCGTAATTATTTTTTCAAAGGGATTTTCGATTTTTATTTTATTTATTTTATTCTTTGCTGTTATTTTATATTTTGTTGTTAAAACATATAAATTCTTACATATAGCTGTAAATATTTCACTTCCAGGTGCTAGTTCTATTCCTGACATTTTCCAATATAATATTAATGATTTATCTATATTTCTGTCATTAATTGCTACTAAGTAATTAGCACTTATTATAAATTTAAATTTTTGGTATATTAAGTTACCTTTTACTGCACTTATTATACTTTTTTCTATAGATTGTATAATTCTATCATCTGCTAAATATATTTCTATAGGTGTATCATTCCTTCTCTAAAACATGTTTTTATTAATATTTCAGTTCCTCCTAAATGTACACATTTAATGGGGGGTTTTTGCATTTATTTCTTGTATTTCTTTATTAATTATTCTCTTATTTATTATTGGTATTTTAGCTTTTCCTTTGATATACTTACAATCTATGATATGTTCTATTTGTCTTACTACATAATATTCTTCTTTTTGTCTTTTAAATCAATCTTTTATTTTTGGTACTTCTAATATTTTTTCTACACTTAGTTCTAATTCTTTTCCTTTTATTTATTCAAATATTCTATTATCAAATATTATTTTTTGTTCTAAAGATTCTTCATTTTGACATTCTTCTTTATTTATTATTTGTATATCTCTTTCAGTCATTTTTCATATTATATAATTCATTATCTGATTCTAATTCTATGTCATTATCTACTTCATTTTCTGATATTTCATATATACTATCTTCACTTACTAAATCATAATCGACATATTCTATTTGTGTATATTTTTCATTTTCCATAATTATTTCTTATATCCATTTCCTCTTTGGATTTTTAGGTAATTTACAATCTTTAGCTAGATGTCCTAATTTTCCACAATTATAGCAAGTACATTCCGTCAAATTTCTTTTTGGTCTAAATGGTCTTTTAGTTTTGTAATTATTTACATAATATCTCTTTCTTGGTTTTTTATATTTATATGTTGATATATTTTTTATAATTTTGATTTCTATTATACTTCTTTTTATAATATCTATGTGTACAACTAAATTGAGGTGCCATTTTATTTTTGCAACATGCTAAGTTTTTTACTTATACTTTCTCCATTTTTATATTTTCTTTACGTCACGACCCAATACGCGTCGTGAGTGGCACCCACATTTATCCTCCTATGTGAGCGAACCAACCAATCTAAACCCCAACGTTTCAAACATAATAAATAGAAAACAATGCGGAAGACTTAAAACTGATTAACAAAATCAATAATCAACATCTAAAACTCAAAACTTATCATTATCCCCAAAATCTAGAAGTCATCATCACAAGAACACCTATCATCAAATTACTAATTCTAAGAGTATCTAGAAAGCTAGAATTACTAAAAAGCTAGTCCATGCCGGAACTTCAAGGCATCAAGACATGAAGAAGAAGATCCAGTCCAAGCTAGAAGCGTTAGCTCACCCTAAAATCCGGTGTAATGAAGACTGGCTAGAGTTGCGGTTGAATTGAAGACGACGTTACGTTTGCTGCACTCCACAAATAACAAAGAAAGAAACATACAAGTAGGGGTCAGTACAAACACAAGTACTGAGTAGATATCATCGGCCAACTCAAAATAGAAAAAAATTATATAGCAGATAATATCATAAAATCAACTACAATACTCAACATGCGGCATTTACAATTACCATAACCCTTGGTCACAACACCAAGCACATCAATGAGGACTCACGCCTCCCCATCATACTCATTTGGGAATTAGGTTCATTAAATTGAGTATATAACATCTTTCAAGATTCATTATCTTTATTCCTCTTGTGTCGGTACGTGACACTCCGATCCCCTAATTCTACATGTCGGTTCGTGACACCCTGTCTCCTAATTCTATGTGTCGGTTCGTGACACCCGATCTCCTAATTCTACGTGTCGGTTCGTGACACCCGATCCATTAATTCTACGTGTCGGTTCGTGACACCTGATACCTTAATTCTACGTGGCGGTTCGTGACACCCGCTCCATTAATCTCATTCTATTAATTCATCAAGCCTTCTCTCATACTAAGGCATCATCAATCTCAATACTTTAGTTCATCAAGCCTTCTTTCATATAAGGCATCATCATTAACAAAGAGGTTTTTCAAGATTTTGGATTCAATAGCCTCATCATGCTTATTTTATCACAATTACATAATCACATTCATGCAAGCATACAATTAAGCATATAGAAGGGTTTACAACACTACCCAATACATATCATTCGCTATTAAGAGTTTACTACGATAGCATAAAAACCATAACCTACCTCCACCGAAGATTCGTGATCAAGCAAGCAATTTCCCAAGATCTTTGCTTTCTTCTCGTTTCTCCTCTTTCTCGTTCGATCCTCTCTCTCTCTCTCTCTTTGTTATTTCTATTTTTCTTATTCAAACCTTCTTTCTTTTACCCTAATTAGCATATAATTAAATATAAAAGATGGCAATAGTAACCCACTAATTAACTCAAGGTTACCTCTTTTAACCCCAATGAAATTGAGTTATTAATACTAAACCACTAACTTTATAATTAAAGTAGGAATAGTCCAAAACGCCCCTTAAATTACTTAACAGAAATCCGACCCAGTCAGGGTTTACGCAGCCTGTGACGGTCCGTCGTGCCTGCGACGGTTCGTCTTGCTGCTCCGTCACAGAGTTCAGAGACTCCATTCCATTAAAGGGTCTGTGACGGTCCGTCGTGCCCACGACGGTCCGTTCTGCCATTCCGTTACGAAGTTCAGAGAGTCGATTTCAGTACCCAATTTTCAAAATTCTAAGTATTTTGGAACGAGACACCCTCGACGGTCCGTCGTGCCTACGACGGTCCGTCGTGGGGTCCGTTGACCAAGACAGCTTTTCCATAATTAAAATTTGCTGCTCAAAACGACTAAACAGGTCGTTACACTTTATGTTTTTCACATAGTTGTGCAAATCATTGTTTTAAGAATTTCATTCTACCTCCTAAAGTATCTGTTAATTCTGCTTCATTCCAACTTTTTATTATTTTTGAACTAAAAGGTTCTGGTAATTTTGTAAATTATAATTTTCTTGTTTCCTTACTTCTTCCATGTTATATGTTCCTTTATAATAATATTCTCTAAATGCACATGTATATTCATCTATATAACACATATTACATATTGTCAATTTTGTCATTAAATTTCTATTTATAACTTTTTCTTTATTTTGTTGTTCTACTTCTGTTGTCATACTACTAAATTCATTTCTTATAGCTATTTCGTATTTATTTAATATTTTCATAGATGTTGTAGCTGTTTCTCTATTAAATTTTTTATTATTTCTTAAGGTCTTTATACTTTCTTCCGTTAAATTTTGTAACCATAATTTTACTGTTCCTATAAGTATTCTTTCCATATATCCTGGTGTTTCTGTCATTCCTATTTTATTATCTATTAATTGTTTTGATATATATCCCATCCATAATTGAATTATTTTATTTATATCTGCTACACAGTCTAAATCTAAAAAATTATGTTGTTCAGTTGTTGGTTTAGGTGTCCATTTATTTAATCTTTTGTCCCATAAAATTTTTTCCCTACCATATTTTTCATAACTTACATTATAATATGTTGGATTTAAGTATTTTGGATTTTTTATTCCTGATGTACTAGGTTTTCATTCTTGTCTATATCTCCCGTATTTATTTCTACATTTTTTATATTATCTATATCGTCTAAAAGTTCTGTATATGTTTCACTTATCTCTTAGTGTTGTTCTTCTAAATCATCGTTGATATCATCAATTCTTACTTCTGTCATACTAGTTAGATTATCTTGATTACTTTCTTCTAATTTATCTTCTAATTTCAATCTTTCTTTAAATTTGTTTATCACGTTTGCTAAGTTTCTTTTTTTATTCTTTTTCTTTTTTTTTATTTCACACATTTCATTCAACATTGTTAATTCTTTTTCCAATTCTAAAATTTCTTTTTTTTACTTCTTTTATTTGTTGTTGTCACGACCCAAAAATGGGTGTGATGGCACTCGTCTTATCCCACCAAGGCAAGTCAGCCTAAAACCTAATATCTAACAAAGTGCGAAAGTAAATGACAATTCAACAGCAATTCTTATTATGAAACCAAGTCATATTAATCCAATCCCCAAAATTAGGTTGTCACGTACAAGCCTCTAATGTAAGTATTAGAATTGAAATAAAAGAGAAGTCTAAAATGAAGTTGTCTTTCAAGTAAAAATAAAGTCCTAAACTGGAGTAGGAAAGTTCGCTGACATGACGAGCAGCAACCTCACAACCCTCCACAAGATGCCTCAGAATTGAAAAGAATGACAGGTATCATGAAGACCGGGGCTCGTAACCTACAAAAAGTTGTAGAAGCAAGAGGTGAGTACCAAACCACACAATACCCAACAAGCATACCTCTAAACATAAGTTAAGTGAACAAAATACGGGTACTCCTTACACCCTATCTAAACCTCCACGCTACAACCTAACAGTTTACAGTTTACCAAACACACAACTTAATAACCACACTCTATCAGTTTACACATTCTCAATAACAATTCAATATTCAACAGTCAAAAGCTTCAAAGAGAACACTCACAAGATCAGCAAAACACGTGTTCAAGTTCATCAATAATAAAATGTGCAATGCCATGAGATGCAATGTCAAATATAGTGATGCATGTCTTTCTTAATGAAACACACCAGCTGTCTTTCAGTACGCAACCCATGGGGGACATATCTATCCATGCATCTGTCGCGGCGCACGACACGATCCTCGATAATAGTAACCTTCATGGCGCGCGATACGTAGGATATAATATCCATCACGGCGCGCGATACGACCCTCGTAATGGTACATTCTCTTACGACAACCATGTCTCAGATACAATGCAAATGACATGCTCAAATGAAAATGAAGAGATAACCATTTTGATAACAAAGCGCAATTTACTACAAGGAATGCAACACCAAAAAATAAGCAACAAGTCTCCAAGTCATTCTCAATACCACACAAGAAAATACACGAATTTCATACGCTTAACAAGGGTTTAGAAATCCACTTGACTTAACCACTCGAATAATCACTATGGGACTTGAGCCTTCCCTTTCCGTTGAGCTTCCAAATCGATGCAATCTACGCAAGTATATATATTCACAATAACGTTTCAGAACTAACAACACTCACACTTTTGTGTGTTTAATCTTGACCTAAAAATCACCCCAAATTAATAATCAAGTTTGTAATTCTTGATGCCACCTAACATTTTAGCTATTATATTTTCCAAGTCCCAAGTCTAAGGTTTAGTCCCTCTTTTTTTTTTTAATACCAACTCTAATAATTCACCAACAATTAGTTATCTATCTTAGTATAACAAAATTAAATTATAATATGCTAACAATAGTAAGGATATTTCTATAAATTTACTCTTCAATACTTCCATCTAGTCAAAGGCTTAATAAGTAGAGGTCACTATCCTGATACATTCTCAACTTTACAAAATACAAATTTTTACATATATTTTGCTTTCCAATCACTTCCAACAGCCCAATTGAACAATATCATATTTTATAATGTGAACAATAAGAAAAGAAAAATAAATAAAAGAAAAGAAAATATTAAAATTGATGATTTTATGAAATGATTTTTTTTTTGCAGATTTAATAATCTACATCCAAATTTTCCAATCATATAGATATTAGATCATATCCTGGCAATCATTGCCAATGATTAGGTTATTATTATTATTTTAATTTTCTTTTTTTTTACAACCATCAAAAATATTATAAAATAATTAAAATTTTAAAGGTTGGTTAATTCTCTTTCTTCCTACCATACATTCTTATATATATACATATGTGTGCAACAATTAAGGAAGCCTTGAGCAATTAATGCAGGGAGAAGAAATTACCTGGAGCAGTTCAAAGCCGCAATGCCAAAAACCCTTCGCCCTTTTCTTCTTTTCCTTCATATTATTATTTTTTTCTAAATTAATTATGTAATAAAAGTGATAAATTTTACTCACTTATTTTAATATATGATGGACAAATGGTACAGGATCTTAAATAAATTATCACATTAGCCCACTAACTATCTATTAATTCATTATCTATTACCACCGATCCATTAATTAATCCAACTTAAGCAAATATTCAAAATTTCTAAAAATGACTTTCCGGGTTATTACATTATCCACCACTAAAATCATGTTCGTCCTCGAACATAAAGTAAAATAAAGAACCCGATGCTTCAAAAAGTTGAGGATATCTGGCACGCATGTCATATTGTGTCTCCCAAGTTGCCTCTCCCGCAGATCGGTGCTTTCATTGCACATTCACTGAAGCAATCTCGTTGGTCCTAAGCTTGCGAACCTGCCTATCCAAAATAGCTATAGGCTGATCCTCAAATGTCAAGTCTGGACTTAACTCCACAGAGTCAAGTGAAAGCACATGAGATTCATCCGGAATATACTTCCGAAGCATAGAGACATGGAAAACAGTATGAACTGCCGACAAACTAGGTGACAAGGCCAAGTTATAGTCCACCTCTCCCACTCGACTTAAAATCTCAAAAGTTCCAATGAACCCAGGGCTAAGCTTTCCCTTCTTTCCAAACCTCATCACACCCTTCATGGGTGATACTCGGAGCCAAACATGACCACCCTCCATAAACACCAAGGCTCTAACTCTCCGGTCTCCATAACTCTTCTGTCGACTCTGACTGTCAATAATCTATACTAAATCATACATACTTGCTCCATAGTATTCTAAGCAAGTCTGTATCCAAAGAGTCCATCTTCGCCGAATCAAACCAACCAATCGGAGACCTACACTGTCTTCCATTCAACACCTCAAATGGGCCATCTGGATGCTAGAGTGATAACTTTTATTATAGGCAAACTCCGCTAATGGTAAATGTTGATCCCATCTAGCACCAAAATCAATCACACACGCTCGAAGCATATCTCTAATACCTAAATGGTCCGCTCAGATTGACCATCTGTCTAAGGGTGAAATGACGTACTCATATCTAATTGAGTACCCAGACCATGTTATAATGCCTTCCAAAAATGAGAAGTAAATAGTGAACCCTGATCCGATATGATAGAAATTGGAACTCCATGTAGTCGCACAATCTGACTGATATATAGCTCGGCTAACTTCTCTGCTGTATACTTCAACTGAACCGGAATAAAGTGGGTAGACTTGGTCAGCCTATCAAGAATAACCTAAATTGAGTCATAACCACTCGATGTGGTAGGAAAACCCACAACAAAGTCTATAATAATCCGTTCCCACTTCCAAGTAGGAATGACATCCTTTGAGATACACCCCCGGGCCGCTGGTGCTCACACTTGACCTGCTGGCAAGTTAAACATCTCGAAACAACGTCTGTAATATCTCTCTTCATTCCACACCACCAGTAATGCTGAGTCAAATCATGATACATCTTCGCCGATCCCGGATGGATGGAATACCAAGAACAATGGGCCTCCTCAAGGATCAATCTAATCAAATCGCCTCTCTTGCGCACACAAATCCTGCCTCCGATCCTCAAGACACCATCAGAATCAAGGACAGCCTCCTTAGCTTCCCCTCTTAATACTTTGTCTTGAATGAGACATAACTTTTCATCATTAAACTGGTATGCATGGATCTGCTCGACTAAAGAAGATCGATCCTCAATAAAAGCAATCATCCCATCACTCTCCTCTGAGATCTACAATCGGACAAGACTGTTAGCTAATAATTGAACATTTCTAGCCAACAGTCTCTCCTCAATACTAATAGATGCAAGACTCCCCATGCTATGAGTCTTCCTACTCAAAGCATCGGCCACAACATTGGCCTTCCCCAGATGATACAGAATGGTAAAATCATAGTCCTTCAGCAACTCAAGCCATCTCCGCTGCCTCAAGTTCAAATCTCTCTGACTAAAAATATACTGAAGACTCCGATGGTTAGTGAAGATCTCACAATGCACTCCATACAAATAATGACGCCATAACTTAAGTACAAATACCACACCCTCCAACTCGAGATCATGAGTAGGGTAGTTCTTCTCAGGGGACATCAATTGCCTAGAAGCATAAGCAATCACTTTCCCCTTCTACATCAACACACCACCCAATCCAACTCCTGAAGCATCACAATACATTCTAAAGTCTACACCCTCTACAGGTAGAGTCAACATGGGAGCTGAAGTCAAAAAAGTCTTGAGTTTTTGAAAGCTCTGCTCACACTCATCAGACCACTGAAAATGCACATCCAGTCGAGTCAATCTATGTCACGACCCAAATCCGGGCAGCGACTGGCACCCACACTTACCCTCCTATCTGAGCAAACCAACCAATATAAACCTTAACATTTCAATGTAATATCAACATAAAGTAATGCGGAAGACTTAAACTCATTAATAAAATCAATAACTATTATTATTCCCAAAATATGGAAGTCATCATCACAAGAACATCTATGATCAATTACTAACTAAGAGTATTCTAAAAGCTAAAACAAGTAAAAGCTAGTCCATGCCGGAAGTTCAAGGCATCAAGACTTGAAGAAGAAGATCCAGTCCAAGCTAAAAGCAATAGCTCACCCTGAATTTCCGATGTAGTAAGACTGGCTTGAATTACTGTTGAGTCGAAGATGACGGCACGTTTGCTGCACTCCACAAATAAATAAGAAGAAAACAATAAAAGTAGGGGTCAGTACAAAACACGGGTACTGAGTAGATATCATCGGCCATCTCAAAATAGAAAACAGTATGTATTAAGCAATAACCTAAAATCAACTAATATCCTTAGCATGCAGCATTTACAGTTACCATGACCCTTGGTTACAACACCAAGCACATCAATGAGGACTCACACCTTCTCATCAAACTCATTTGGGAATTCAGTTCATCAGATTTAATATATTAACATATTTCAAGATTCATTATCTTTATTCCCCTCATGTCGGTACGTGACACTCCGCTCCTCAATATACTATCCTGGTGTCGGAACCTGACACTCCGATCCTCATTCTATCCTGGTACCGGAACGTGGCACCCGATCCATAATTCTATCCTGGTGTCGGAACGTGACACCCGATCCTCATATACTATCCTGGTACCGGAACGTGGCACCCGATCCATAATTCTATCCTTGTGTCGGAACGTGACACCCGATCCTCATAAACTATCCTGGTACCGGAACGTGGCACCCGATCCATATTCTATCCTTGCGTCGGAACGTGACACCCGATCCTCATATACTATCCTGGTACCGGAACGTGGCACTTGATCCCCTAATCTCACTATTTTCGTTCATCGAGCCTTCTTTTATACCAAGGCATCATCATTAACAAAGTAGATTAGGGTTTCTTTTCAAGATTTGGGATTCAATAGCTTCATCATGCTTATTTATTCATAATTACATAATCACATCATTCATGCAAGCAAACAATTAAGCATATAGAAGGGTTTACAATACTACTAACACATATCATTCACTATTAAGAGTTTACTACGACTAGCATGAAAACCATAACCTACCTCCAACGAAGAATTGAAATCAAGCAAGTTAATCCTCAAAGCTTGGTGCTTTCCTCTTCTCTCGATCGGTTCTCTCTCTCCCTTCTTGTTCTTTCTGTTTTCTTATTCAAACCCTCTTTCTTTTACCCTAATTAGTATATAATTAACAATAAAAGATGGCAATAATACCCCACGAATTAACTTAAGGGTACCTCTTTTAACCCCCAAGAATTTGAGTTATTAATATAAACCCACGAAATATATAATTATAGCAGGAATAGTCCAGAACGCCCCCTTAAAACTTAACCAGAAAGCAGACTCCAACTGGGATTATGTAAACTGTGACGGGCCGTCCTGCCACTCTGTTACGAAGTTTAGAGAGTCGATTTTCAGTACCCAATTTCAGATTTTCTAAGTGTTTTGAAACGAGACTCTGCGATGGTCCATCGTGCCCTTGACGGTCCGTCGTGGGGTCCGTCGCTTCTGCCAGTTTTTCCAGAATTGAAGTCTGTTGCTCAAAACGACTAAAGAGGTCGTTACAATAGATACCAATTTACCCATCATTCGTCCCCGAACGATCACAAGAAGGAAAGCAAGGGAGAAAAGGAGTACCTGAATCTGTAAGCAGATGTGGGTATCTTTCTTGCATATCTTCCTCCTTCTCCCAAGTGGCTTCTTCAACCGGTCGATTCTTCCATTTCACCTTGATGGATGCAATCTCTCTTGACCTCAATTTGCGAACTTCTCTATCTAGAATAGCAACAGGATCCTCCTCATAAGACAAGTTCTCATCAAGCAAAACTGAATCCCAACGGATAATGTAGTTTCCATCCCCATGGTATCTTTTCAACATCGACACATGGAATACCGGATGTACTCCGGACAGCCCTGGAGGCAACGCTAACTCATAAGCCACCTCTCCTACTCGCTTAAGTACTTCAAATGGTCCAATGTACCTTCGACTTAGTTTACCCCTTTTACCAAACCGCATCACCCCTTTCATTGGTGAATCTTTCAACAAGACTTGTTCACCCTCCATGAACTCTAAGTCTCTAACCTTTCGATCTGCATATTCTTTTTGTCTACTTTGCGCCGCTAGAAGCTTTTCTTGAATAGACTTCACTTTCTCTATCGAATCCCTCAAAAGGTCAGTACCCCAAGGCCTAACCTCAAATGCATCAAACCAACCAATGGGAGACCTACATCTCCTACCATACAATGCTTCAAATGGAGCCATATCAATGCTTGAGTGATAGCTATTATTGTATGAAAACTCCGCTAAGGGTAAGAAGCTATCCCAATGGCCACCAAACTCTATCACACATGCACGAAGCATATCTTCCAACACTTGAATCGTTCTCTCAGACTGACCATCGGTCTGAGGATGGAACGCAGTACTAAGGTCCAACCTAGTACCCAATTCCGCATGCAATGTTTTCCAAAACATAGAAGTAAACTGCGTACCTCTATCTGATATGATGGATAGTGGAACCCCATGCAATCGCACCACTTCCGAGATGTAAAGTTTGGCTAACTTCTCTGCATTGTAAGTCACCTTGACCGGAATGAAGTGAGCAGACTTAGTTAACCTATCAACAATTACCCAAATAGAATCAAACTTTCCCAATGTCTTGGGAAGACCAACCACAAAGTCCATTGCAATTCTCTCCCACTTCCATTCAGGAATGGGCATTCTCTGAAGTGTTCCTCCGGGCCTCTGGTTTTCATACTTTACTTGTTGACAGTTTGGACACTTGGCAATAAAGTCAACAATATCACGCTTCATTCTACTCCACCAAAAGTGTTGCTTTAGGTCACGATACATCTTGGTTGCACCCGGATGTATAGAATACCTTGAACTATGAGCCTCTGTCAGAATAGTATTGATCAAATCATAGACGCCCCCGCATACCCTTCCCTTGATCCTCAAAACACCTTCCTCATCAATTTGTGCTTCCTTAGCCTCTCCTCACAATACCTTATCTTGAATTCTGCAGTTTCTCATCATCAGACTGTCTTCCCTTAATCTTGTCAAGAAAGGAAGATCTTGCTTCCACAGAAGCCAACAATCCTCCCTTCTCATTTACCTCTAACCTCATCAAGTCGTTAGCCAGAGTCTGAACCTCTCTAGCCAATGGACGTCTAGAGGCTTGCAAGTGAGCTAGACTTCCCATGCTTCCCGCCTTTCTACTTAAAGCATCCGCTACAACATTCGCCTTTCCCGGGTGATACAAAATAGTGATGTCGTAGTCCTTCAGTAGTTCCATCCATCTCCTCTGTCTCAAGTTCAAATCTTTCTGAGTAAAGACATACTAAAGGCTACGATGATCCGTGTAGACCTCACACTTAACCCCATATAAATAGTGTCTCCATTGCTTTAATGCAAACACTACCGCAGCCAATTCCAAATCATGAGTTGGATAGTTACGTGCATGCACTTTTAATTGCCTTGAAGCATAAGCAATCACACTCTTCTCTTGCATTAGTACTACACCCAAACAAGAATAGGATGCATCACAATAAACAATGAAGTTCTTACCCTCTACTGGCAAGGTAAGGATAGATGCGGTAGTCAACAAAGTCTTGAGCTTCTGAAAGCTTTCCTCACATTCGTCCGACCATACAAATGGAACATTCTGCTTAGTCAAGTTCGTCAATTGGGAAGCAATATAAGAGAATCCCTTGACAAATCGGCGGTAGTAGCTAGCTAACCCAATAAAGCTCCTTATTTCTGACACATTAGTAGGTCTTACCCAATTCTTTACTGTCTCAATCTTAGAAGGATCCACCATCACTCCTTCTTTAGAAACCACGTGCCCCAAGAAGGACACTGCATCTAGCCAAAACTCACACTTACAGAACTTGGCATAAAGCTTTTTCTCCCTCAACATTTCCAATACCATTCTCAAATGCTCTTCATGTTCCTTCTTGTTCTTTGAGTATACAAATATATCATCAATAAATACGATCACGAAGAGGTCCAAATATGGCTTAAAAATCCCGTTCATCAAGCTCATGAACGCAGCAGGGGCATTCGTAAGACCAAAAGACATCACTACAAATTCGTAATGCCCATACCTCGTTCGAAAAGCAGTCTTTGGCACATTCGTTTCCCGTATTTTCAATTGATGATAACCGGATCTCAAGTCAATCTTAGAGAAGACACAAGCACCTTGTAACTGATCGAACAAATCATCAATGCGGGGAAGAGGATACTTGTTCTTTATGGTTACCTTGTTTAGTTGTCTGTAGTCTCTACACATTCGAAAACTCCCATCCTTCTTCTTTACAAACAAAAATGGAGAACCCCAAGGAGATGCACTTGGTCTAATAAAGCCTTTGTTTAACAACTCTTGAAGTTGGGCTTTTAACTCTCTTAACTCCGCGGGAGCCATTCTATAAGGGGGTATCGAAATGGGGCGAGTACCCGGTTCAAGGTCAATACAGAAATCAATATCCCTATCTGGTGGCATACTAGGAAGATCTGCAGGGAACACATCCAGAAACTCGCGAACTACCGAAACCGACTCAATCGAAGGTACTTGGGTAGTGTCATCCTTGAGATGTGCCAAGAAATCTAAACACCCTTTACTAACCATTTTCTTAGCATGAAGAAAGGAGATGATACGCACCGGATTGGAAGTGTAGTCACCCTCCCACACTAACGGATCTGTCCCAGGCTTGGCTAACGTCACCATTTTAGCATTACAATCCAAGATCGCAAATTGCGGAGAAAGCTAAGTCATACCCAGAATTACATCAAAATCACCCATTTCTAAAATAACCAAATCTACATAAGTGTTGCTCCCCACAAAGTTCACCAAACAAGACCTATACACCTTTTCAACTACCACAGACTCACCCACCGGAGTAGAAACACGAATAGGCATATCAAGTAATTCATAATGTAAAGTTAGACCATTAGCAAATGAGGAAGATACATAAGAAAATGTGGATCCAGGATCAAACAATAAAGAAGCCATGCAATCACAAACCAAAAGATTACCTGTGATGCCAGCATCAGATGCCTCTGCTTCGGACCGCCCCGGGAAAGCGTAACAATGGGCCCTATCGTTCGTCTGTCCGTTGCCCCTACCTTTTTGTGATGTAGTAGCTCCAGTTTGCCCATCACCTCGGCCGTTTTGGTGACCACCATTTGCTCGACCACCACGTCCTCCAGAATAACGGCCTCTGCCATGACCACCTCTACCTCTAACATTTGGAGGTCTGTAACTCTGTTTTGGACAATATCTCTTAATATGTCCAATCTCCCCACATCCATAGCACTCTCTGGGTTCATGCATAGGTCTCTCAGAGAAGTGTTGACCGGTCGGAGGTGGACCCCCAACTACAGTCTGTAGTGAAGACTGAATTGGTCGGACTGAGTAACTTCCCGAACCCTGTCCTCTAGTGTAAGCACCATTAAACTCACCTCCCTTTCGAAACCTTTTTGATGTCGATGTCGGGGTGAAGTCGTCTGGCTTCACTCCTTCCACTTCTATCACAAAGTCTACCACCTCTTGGAAGGATTTTGCCGTTGCCGCTATCTATAAGGCCGAAATCCGCAATTCTGACCTCAACCCCTTCACAAACCGGCGAATTCGCTCTTGTGGACTGAAACACAGTTGGGTGGCATACCGGGATAATGCACGAAACTTAGCCTCATATGCATTGACCGACATCTTACCTTGCTCTTGGCTCAAGAACTCATCCCTTTTCCTATCCCTCAAAGTTCGGGGGATATACTTCTCCATAAACAAGCTAGAGAATGAGGCCCAAGTCATAGGTGGTGCCTCTGTTGGTTGACACTCAATATGTGACCGCCACCAAATTTTGGCATTCCCTTGAAACTGATAACTCACGAACTCAACACCAAACCATTCTACTATACCCATCTTGTGTAGTAGCACATGACAGTCAACCAGAAAATCATAAGCATCCTCAGATTCCGCACCCTTGAAGACTGGAGGTTTCAATTTCAAGAACTTACTGAAAAGTTCATGCTGATCATTTGTCATTATAGGCCCAGTAGTCAGGCGTGGAAACGTGCCTATTTCCAATGGAACATCCATGCGGGGAGCCATAGTAGCCGCATGTTGTACCTCCGGAGCCTGAGGTGCTGGTGCAGAAAACACTAGGGGTGTGTGGCCCTGATCAGATAACCCGCTAAGATAAGCCAGAACCTGATTGATCATCTCTGGTGTAGGTTGGGGCGGCAATCCCTCATTCTGCACTTGTTCAGTTTCCCCATACTCCCCCTTCTCTTATTACTTCCTCAGTCGGTGGAGGAGTCACTGCCCTAGTATTAGATAGGCTAGGCGCTCGTCCTCTTCCCCTAGAAGACGTCCTCCCATGACCTCTACCATGGCCCCTTGCCGCTGTTCTTCCTCGAGCCACAGCCCCAGTGGCTGGCTCAGTTGTTTCTTGTCTGGCCGGTGTTGGTGTTGGCATAGTCGTTGCTCTAGTTCTAACCATCTGCGAAAGAGAGTCAAGATAGTCAGATACCAATTCGTATCGCCTAGATACCAATTGGACTCAAGTAGTAGCACGAAAGAAAGAATGAAAGAGTGAAATTTTCCTAAAGTCTTATAGCCTCTCAAGGAAAAGTAAAGGCGTCCCCCTACCGTTCCTTAAGACTCTACAAGACCTGTTCTTGGGTGATGAGACCAACGAACCAAATACTCTAATACCAAGTTTGTCACGACCCAAATCCGGGCCGCGACTCGCACCCACACTTACCCTCCTATGTGAGCGAACCAACCAATCTAAACTTTAACATTTCGATGTAATATCAACATAAAGTAATGCGGAAGACTTAAACTCATTAATAAAATCAATAACAATTATTATTCCCAAAATTTGGAAGTCATCATCACAAGAACATCTATGATCAATTACTAACTAAGAGTATTCTAAAAGCTAAAACAAGTAAAAGCTAGTCCATGCCGGAAGTTCAAGGCATCAAGACTTGAAGAAGAAGATCCAGTCCGAGCTAGAAGCATTAGCTCACCCTGAATTTCCGATGTAGTAAGACTGGCTTGAATTACGGTTGAGTCGAAGATGACGGCACGTTTGCTGCACTCCACAAATAAACAAGAAGAAAACAATAAAAGTAGGGGTCAGTACAAAACACGGGTACTGAGTAGATATCATCGGCCAACTCAAAATAGAAAACAGTATGTATTAAGCAATACCCTAAAATAAACTAATATCCTTAGCATGCAGCATTTACAGTTACCATGACCCTTGGTTACAACACCAAGCACATCAATGTGGACTCACACCTCCTCATCATACTCATTTGGGAATTCAGTTCATTAGATTGAATATATTAACATATTTCAAGATTCATTATCTTTATTCCACTCATGTCGGTACGTGACACTCCGCTCCTCAATATACTATCCTGGTGTCGGAACGTGACACTCCGATCCTCATTCTATCCTGGTACCGGAATGTGGCATCCGATCCATATTTTATCCTGGTGTCGGAACGTGACACCCGATCCTCATATACTATCTTGGTACCAGAACGTGGCACCTGATCCATATTCTATCCTGGTGTCGGAACGTGACACCCGATCCTCATATACTATCCTGGTACCGGAACGTGGCACCCGATCCATAATTCTATCTTGGTGTCGGAACGTGACACCCGATCCTCATATACTATCCTGGTATCGGAACGTGGCACCCGATCCATATTCTATCCTGGTGTCGGAACGTGACACCCGATCCTCATATACTATCCTGGTACAGGAACGTGGCACCCGATCCCCTAATCTCACTACTTTCGTTCATCGAGCCTTCTTTTATACCTAGGCATCATCATTAACTAAGTAGATTAGGGTTTCTTTTCAAGATTTGGGATTCAATAGCTTCATCATGCTTATTTATTCATAATTACATAATCACATCATTCATGCAAGCATACAATTAAGCATATAGAAGGGTTTACAATACTACTAACACATATCATTCACTATTAAGAGTTTACTACGAATAGCATGAAAACCATAACCTACCTCTACCGAAGAATTGAAATCAAGCAAGTTAATCCTCAAAGCTTGGTGCTTTCCTCTTCTCTCGATCGGTTCTTTCTCTCCCTTCTTGTTCTTTCTGTTTTCTTATTCAAACCCTCTTTCTTTTACCCTAATTAGTATATAATTAAGAATAAAAGATGGCAATAATACCCCACGAATAAACTTAAGGGTACCTCTTTTAACCCCCAAGAATTTGAGTCATTAATATAAACCCACGAAATATATAATTATAGCAGGAATAGTCCAAAACGCCCCCTTAAAACTTAACCAGAAAGCAGACTCCAACTGGGATTATGCAAACTGTGACGGGCCATCGCGCCTGCGACGGTCCGTCTTGCTGTCCGTCGCATAGTTCAAAAACTTGATTTTGGGTGAATGGCCTTTGACGGTCCGTCACACCTGTGACGGTCTGTCCTGCCACTCCGTTACGAAGTTCAGAGAGTCGATTTTCAGTACCAAATTTCAGATTTTCTAAGTGTTTTGAAACGAGACCCTGCGACGGTCCGTCGTGGGGTCCGTCGCTTCTGCCAGTTTTTCCAGAATTGAAGTCTGTTGCTCAAAACGACTAAACAGGTCGTTACAATCTAGTTAATGGAGCTGCAATACTAGAGAAACTTTGAACAAATCGTCGATAGTAGCTGTACCGACCATTTTCGGTCGTTTTGAGCACTAGAACTTTTGATGTCTGAAAATACTTTCCTATAGATTAAAATGGGTGTTTTGGACTATTCATAATTATAATTATTAAATTAGTGCGTAATTTTAATATTCTATTTAGTTGGTGGTTAAACTGGTTAATAGTAAAATAAATAGTGGGTCATTTTCACCACTCCTATAATGAGTCATATAATAATTAGGAGGAAATATTATGAAAAGGGGAAATAAGGGTTTAGCATTGAAAACCTTATATGCAGCAGTTAAGAAACAATTATCTCATCAGGTAATCAAAATTTTACTTGGATATTGGTTAAACGTGCATGGTCATATTATTGTTATATAGTGTAATATTACTATAGTATTAGAATTAGAAGAGATATTGAAAAGGACGAGGTTATAACGGTGGTAGTGTTATGATTATTATTATTATATAATTATGGCATGATAGAAATCTAGAATGGATAGTTGTATTACGTTGTTGGAGGAAAATTTGTCTCCCTGGGTTAATTTCCAGTGAGATTATTTTGAATGAGAAGGAAATTTGCCTTACAAATCATGGTAAGATGGGTCACATATATTTTCTAAATAATAATTGAATTGACGTGGCTATTCCTCCCTGTTCTCACGTGAAAGTTAATGGAAAATAAACTAAGGTTAGGTTTGCCTTGTGTTAGTAGCTGGATCGAAGAAACTGCAAGAAAATAATTGAATTTCATTTTTAAGAATTGGAATATAAAAGGGTGGGTATATTGTGAAGTGTTCGCTGCCACAGGCTCCTTAACCAGTGGCTTTAACTTTTAAAAATTGCAATGTTGTTATTGTATTATAAACTATATTTTGATATATTGAGATAGGTAATTAAATATAAGGTGTAGTATATTATATGAATTACATTAAAGTTGTGCTAATGAGAGTAAATAGAACTTACCCTTAAGTTTAATCTTTAGGAAATTGATTATAGAATTAGGTGAATGGATGGGTATAGCTAGACACAGAATAATCGGAGTGTTTATGGTCTTTTTAACTTACACCTTATGTATTTATATACTTAATAGATTTGAAGGGTTCAGAGGCAATAAGGAAAGGAAAGGAATTGGAGAAGTTGTTGTTTGACTTTGGTTCTTCGGTGGAGGTAGGTTATGTTGTATTTTATTCTTTGTTCTTTTGTGGAGTGTAGCAAGTATACCATTTACTTCGACTCGCTCTCAGCTTTAGTCAGTCTCCAGCACATTAGATTTCAGGGTGAGCTATTATTTTTAGCTCGTGCTGGATTCCCTCATTCACGTCTTAATGTCTTTGAATTTCAGACATGGGCCATCTTTTTACTTATTTTGGTTTCTTAAATACTCTTAGACTTGGTAATTTGAGGATACATGTTCTTGATGTGATGACTTCCTGATTTTGGGGATAATAAGTGTTAAACTTTAGAAGTTTATTTAATTGGTTACATTAATAAGTTTTGGATCTTCCGCATTATTTTTGTTATTCATAGTTAAACTATTGGTAAATGTTGGAGTTTAAATTTGTTGGTTCGCTCACCTAGTAGGTTATGTGTGGGTGCTACTCATGACTCGTTTTGGGTCGTGACAAATGGTTGATTTTGATGTAATTTTAGGTATGACCTGGCTTTCTCTAAATTTTGCTATCTTAGATTGTAATGCTAAAACATTGACATTGTCCATGCCTGGGACAGATCCGCTAGTGTGGGAGGGTGACTATATTTCCACTGCAGTTCATATTATCTCTTTTCTTCGTGCTAAGAGGATGGTGAGTAAGGGTTGTTTAGCTTTCTTGGCACATCTCAGGGATGATACTTCTAAAGTACCTTCGATCGAGTCTGTTTTGATAGTCCGTGAGTTTCTGGATTTTTTTCCTGCAGACCTTCCTGGAATGCCACCGGATAGTGATATTGATTTTTGTATTGATCTGGAGCCAGGTACTTGCCCCATTTCCATTCCCCCTTATAGAATGGCTCCAGCCGGGATAAGGGAGTTAAAGGCCCAACTTTAGGATTTGTTAGGTAAAGGTTTTATAAGACCAAGTGCATCCCGTTGGGGTGTTCCTGTTTTATTTGTGAAGAAGAAAGATGGAAGTTTTCGGATGTGCATAGACTACAGGAAGCTGAATAAGGTAACTATTAAGAACAAGTATCCCATTCGTCGAATTGATTATTTGTTCGATCAGTTACAAGGTGCTGGTGTCTTCTCCAAAATTAATTTGAGATCCGGTTATCATCAATTGAAAATACGGGCAACAGGTGTGCCAAAGACTGTTTTTTGAACTAGGTATGGGCATTATGAATTCTTAGTAATATCTTTTGGGCTTACGAATGCCCCTGCTGCTTTCATGGGCCTGATGAACGGGATTTTTAAGCCATATATGGACCTCTTTCTTATTGTATTTATTGATGATATACTGATATACTTAAAGAGCAGGAAAGAACATGAGGAGCATTTAAGAATTGTATTGGAGTTGTTAAGGGAGAAAAGACTTTATGCCAAATTCTCCAAGTGTGAGTTTTGGCTCGATTTAGTGTCCTTCTTTGGGCACGTTGTTTCTAAGGATGGAGTGATGGTGGATCCTTTTAAGATTAAAGTAGTGAAGAGATGGGTAAGACCTACTAATGTTTCAGAGATAAGGAGCTTTGTTGGTTTAGCTAGCTATTACCGTCGATTCGTCAAGGGATTTTCTTCTATTGCTTTGCAGCTGACAAATTTGACTAAGCAGAATGTTCCATTTGTATGGTTGGATGAATGTAAAGAAAGCTTCCAAAAACATAAGACCTTGTTGACTACTGCGCCAATTCTTACATTGTTAGTGGAAGGTAAGAATTTTATTGTTTATTGTGATACATCTTATTCTGGTTTAGGTGCAGTGCTAATGCAGGAGAGGAATGTAATTGCTTATGCTTCGAGGCAATTGAAAATGCATGAACGTAACTATCTGACCCATGATTTGGAGTTGGCTGCAGTTGTATTTGCATTGAAGTACTACAGGCATTACCTATATGGGGTCAAGTGTGAAATTTACATAGATCATCATAGTCTACAATATGTCTTTACTCAGAAGGATTTAAATTTGAGGCAGAGAAGGTGGGTGGAATTATTGAAAGATTATGATATTACTATCTTATATCACCCTGGAAAAGCTAATGTTGTGGCAGATGCCTTAAGTAGAATAACAGGGAGCATGGATAGTTTAGCCCACTTACAGGTTTCTAGACGCCCATCGTCTAGAGAGGTTCAGACTTTGGCTAATGACTTTATGAGGCTGGAATTACTAGAGAAAGGGGGATTTTTGGCCTCTATGGAGACAAGATCTTCCTTTCTTGACAAGATTAAGGGAAAGAAGTTTGCTGATGAGAAGGTGAGTCGAATTCGAGATATGGTATTGTAAGGAGAGGCTAAAGAGGCAATAATTGATGAGAAAGGCGTCTTGAGAATTAAGGGAAGAGTATGTGTGCCTCGTGTTGATGATTTGACTCACAGTATTCTTAAAGAGGCTCATAGTTCGAGGTATTCTATACATCCTGGTGCAACCAAGATGCATCGTGATCTAAGGCAACATTATTGGTGGAGTAAAATGAAGTGTGACGTTGTGGATTTTGTTGCCTAATGCCCAAATTGTCAGCAGGTAATGTATGAACACCTAAGGCCTGGAGGGACACTTCAGAGAATGCCCATTCGTGAATGGAAGTGGGAAAGATTGCAATGGATTTCGTAGTTGGTTTTTCAAAGACATTGGGTTAGTTTGATTCTATTTGGGTAATTGTTGACAGGTTAACTGAGTCTGCTCACTTCATTCCGGTCAAGATGACTTACAATGCAGAGAAGTTATCCAAGCTCTATATCTCGGAAATTGTTTGATTGCATGGAGTTCCACTTTCCATCATATCAGATAAAGGTACGCAATTTACTTCTAAGTTTTGGAGGACCCTACATGTTGAATAGGTACTAGATTAGATCTTAGTAATGCATTACACCCTCGGACTAATGGGCAGTCTGAGTGAACAATTCAAGTGTTGGAGGACATGCTTCGTGCATGTGTGATAGAGTTTGGTGGTCATTGGGATAAATTTTTACCTTTAGCAGAGTTTTCATACAACAATAGCTATCACTCAAGTATTGGTATGGCGTCATTTGAGGCATTGTATGGGAGGAGATGTAGGTCCCCCATTGGTTGGTTTGATGCATTTGAGGTTAGAACTTGGGGTACTGATGTTTTGAGGGAATCATTAGAGGAAGTGAAATTTATTCAAGAAAATCTTTTAGAAGCTCAGAGTAGGCAAAAGGAATATGCAGATCGAAAGGTTAGGGACTTCGATTTTATGGAGGGTGAACAAGTCTTGCTGAAGGTTTCACCCATGAAAGGTGTGATGTGGTTTGGTAAGCGAGGTAAGCTTAGTCCGAGGTATATTGGTCCATTTGAAGTTCTGTAGCACGTGGGGGAGGTGGCCTATGAATTGACATTGCCTCCAGGGTTGTCAGGAATGCACCTGGTATTTCAAGTGTCTATGCAGAAAAAATACCATGGTGATGGAAAATATATTATTCATTGGGATTCAATTCTTCTTGATGAGAATCTGTCTTATGAAGAAGAGCATATTGCTATTCTAGATAGGGAGGTCCGCAAATTGAGATCAAAAGATATTGCTTCTATCAAGGTTCAATGGAAGAATCGGCAAGTTGAAGAGTCCACTTGGGAGAGTGAGGCTGATATGCATATAAGATATCCACATCTTTTTACCGATTCAGGTACTCTTTCTCGCCCTCATCCTTCTTTTGATCGTTCGAGGATGAACGATGGGTAAATTTGTATCTATTGTAACGAACATTTTCGATCGTTTTGAGCACTAGAACTTTTTATGTCTGAAAATACTTTCCTATAGATTTAAATGGGTGATTTGGAATATTCATAATTATAATTATTAATTTAGTGGGGTAATTTTCATAATCTATTTACTTGGTGGAAAAAGAGGTTAATAGTAAAATAAATAGTTGGTAACTTTCACCACTCTTATAATAAGTCAGTCATATAATAATTAGGAGGAAATATTCTGAAAAGGGGAAATAAGGGTTTAGCGTTGAAAACCTTATCTACAGTGAAGAAACAATTATCTCATCAGGTAATCAAAATTTTACTTAGATATTGGTTATATGTGCATGGTCATATTTATTATATAATGTAATATTACTATAGTATTGGAATTAGAAGAGATATTTGAAAGGACGAGGTTATAACGGTGGTAGTGTTATGATTATTATTATATAAGTATCGCATGATACGAATCTAGAATAGATAGTGGTATTAGGTTGTTGGAGGAAAATTTGTCTCCCTGGGTAAATTTCCAGTGAGATTATTTTGAATGAGAAGGAAATTTGCCTTACAAATCATGGTAAGATGGGTCACATATATTTTTTAAATAATAATTGAATTGACGTGGATATTCCTCCATTTTCTCATGTGAAATTTAATGGAAAATAAGCTAAGGTTTGGTTCGCCTTGTGTTAGTAGATAGATCGAAGAAACTGCAAGAAAATAATTGAATTTCATTTTTAAGAATTAGAATATAAAAGGGTGGGTATATTGTGAAGTGTTCGCTGCCACTGGTTCCTTAACCAGTCGCTTTAACTTTTAAAAATTTCAATGTTGTTATTATATTATAAACTATATTTTGATATATTGAGATAGGTAATTAAATATAAGGTGTAGTATATTATATGAATTACATTAAAGTTATGCTAATAAGAGTAAATAGAACTTACCCTTACGTTTAAACTTTAGGAAATTGATTATAGAATTAGGTGAATGGATGGGTATGGCTAGACACAGAATAATCGGAGTGTTTATGGTTTTGTTAACCTACACCTTATGTATATATATACTTGATAGATTGGAAGGGTTCGGAGGCAATAAGGAAAGGATAGGCATTGGAGAAGTAGTTGTTTGACTTTGGTTCTTCGGTGGAGGTAGGTTATTGTTTATTTCTATTGATAGATAAACTCTCAATAGCGATTGATATGTATTGAGTGATATTGTAAAGTCTCATATGTATTTGATTGTGTGGTTGAATGTCTTGATTGTGTGGTCTGTGGTTGGCCTAATATTATGAGACGGTTGAATTTCTAATTTTGAACCCTTTCTATTAAAATTATGCCTTGAATAAAGAAGGCTTGATGAAATAAAATAATGATATAATTGGATCGTAGTGTCACATTCCGACACGATAGTATGGGATCGGAGTGCCACGTTCCGACACGATAACATTAAAGGAAATGAATCTTCAATTAATTTAATATACTCAAACTCAAAGAACCTATTTCCCAAATGAGTATAGTGTGGAGGCATGAGTCCTCATAGGTGTGCTTGATGTTGTGATTGATGGTGTACCTATTATGGTGTTGTTGTCAATGGTTCATGTGTTTGTTGTTTGCCACCTGTTAAGTATTGTAGTTGATTTTATATTATTATTCAATGTATATTGGTTTCTATTTTGAAATGACCGATAATACCTACTCAGTACGTGTTCCTTGTACTGAACCCTACTTGTATTTTTTTCCTTGTTCTTTGTGGAGTGCAGCAAGTGTACCATTGACTTTGACTCGCCCTCAGCTTTAGTCAGTCTCCAGCACATTAGAGTTCAGGGTGAGCTATTATTTCTAGCTCATGCTGGATTCCCTCATTCACGTCTTGATGTCTTTGAATTTCAGACATGGGCCATATTTTTACTTATTTTAGTTTCTTAAATACTCTTAGACGTGGTAATTTGAGGATAGATGTTCTTGACGTGATGACTTCTAGATATTGGGAATAATAAGTGTTAAACTTTAGAAGCTTATTAATTGGTTACATTAATAAGTTTTGGATCTTCCGCATTACTTTTGTTATTCATAGTTGAACTATTGGTAAATGTTGGGGTTTAAATATTTTGGTTCGCTCACCTAGTAGGTTAAGTGTGGGTGCTACTCATGACTCGTTTTGGGTCGTAACAGTAGCCTTCCAATCCTACAAAACTCCGAATCTCTGTAGGTGAAGTAGGTCGCGTCCAGCCTCTAAGTGCCTCAATTTTTGCCGGATCTACACTAATACCCTCCTTGGACACCACGTGTCCCAAGAATGTCACAGAAGTAAGCCATAACTCACACTTTGAGAACTTGGCATACAACTTCTCTTCTCTCAACCTCAGAAGTACAATCCTTATGTGTAGGACATGGTCCTCCTCAGTCTTAGAGTAAACCAAGATGTTATCGATGAAAACAATCACAAAAGAATAAGGGTATGGTCGAAACACCCCATTCATCAACTCCATGAATGATGCCCTAATCTTCAACTGAAGATACCCATACCTCAAATCAATTTTGGAGAACAATGATGCTCCCTGTAACTGATTAAATAAGTCATCAATACGCGGAAGGGAATACTTATTCTTCACTGTTACCTTGTTCAACTGTCTGTAATCAATACACATTCTCATAGTCCCAACCTTTTTTTTCACAAACAATACAGGGGCACCCCAAGGTGATACACTTGGGCGAATAAAACCCTTACTCAATAAATCCTGCAACTGATCCTTCAATTATTTCAACTCTGCTGAGGCCATACGATATGGAGGTATAGAAATAGGCTTAGTGCCCGGCTCCAAATCAATAGCAAAATCGATATCCCTATCGGGAGGAACACCTGGAAGATCAGAATGAAATACATCGAGGAACTTCTGAGTCACGGGAACAGAGTCAATGGGAGGTGGTTCAACACTAGTATCGCAAATAAATGCTAAGTAAGACAAACACCCCCTCTCCATCAATCTCTGAGCTCAGATAGAAGAGATAACCTTGCTAGGATAAGAACCACTAACACTCTTCCACTCAACCCTCGGAACACCAGGCATTGCTATAGTCACAATCTTAGCATTACAATCAAGGATAGCATGATAAGGAGAAATCCAATCCATACCCAAGATAACAACAAAGTTTACCATCCCTAGAATGATTCAGTCTACCCAAGTGTCATACCCAGCCAAAGAAACAAGACAGGATCGATACACTCGATCCACCACTAAGGGCTTACCCATGGGTGTAGAAACACGAATAGGTACAGTCATGCTATCACATATCATATCAAATTTAGCAGCAAAATACGTAGACAGATAAGAGGTCTTCGCCTCAGGTCTCCCGGGGAAAGAATAGCAGTGGCCTCCTCGTCCACCTCCAGCCTGGGTTGTATCTCTAACCTTACTCTGCTAAGCTGCAACACAACTACTAGAAACCCTATCACCTCTACCTGACTGAACTCTGCCACGACCTCTACCCTGTGGTGCTGGTGGTCTAGTCTGGAGTGAAGAATTAAGTGAGGTCCACCACAACCCCTTTGAGAAGTACACTACCGCATTAGATGATCGGGATCTCCACAAGTAAGACAAAATCTCTGACCTGGGAACTGCTATGTTGACCCTCAAAACCCACTATAATTTCCTCGCCCTGTAGGTCGCTGCTGTGTACCGTACGAGCCCTGACCCGGGCTATAAGAACCCCTACTTGTCTGGCCACCCTAAAATGTCGGCATAGATGCATGAATAGGTCCCCGCTGCTGAAAAGAACCACTCACTCTCTGTGATCCCCTACCTCCCGATGAGGCACCATGAAGCTGGCCTGATATACGGTCCCTTTTAGGGTCCCCAAACTCCTCTCTCTCCATCTATTCAGCCTCTTTGGCGGCGCTCACAATGGACTGGAAGAAGCCCCCTCCCTAAATGCTCGAAACACAGCTGACCTAATAGAGAAAGTCAATCCCCTAACAAATCTGCGGATTCTCTCTGTCTCATTTGGAATAATGTCCAACGCATGCCTAGACAACTGGAAAAAATGCACCTCATACTCTGTAACCGATAAACCATCATGCCTCAAACTCTCAAACCTCAAGCGACTCTCCTCTCTCATGCTCCATGGGATAAAACAATCTTGGAATACATTAGCAAACTGCTATCAAGTCACTGGAGGAGATCCAATTGGAAAAACCCCCGAATAAGTCCTCCAACAGTCTCTCGGTGGTCCACAAAGTTGGATTGTAGCATATCGAACCCCATGTGACTCAGCTAATCCAACCACCTCTAGTAACTCTCGGCAGGTAGTTAGAAACTCATGAGTGTCCTCGCTCTTCCCACCCTGAAACTAAGGTGGATCCATCTTTCAAAATCTCTCAGACCTACGTTGATCATCCTCTGTCAGAACAACCATCGATGCAACTTGACCCCCAATTGCTGGTGCAACATCATTCTGAACCGCGGGATCTACTGGTAGTTTGCCCCACCGCATCCTGGACAATTGGAGCTTGTTGCTGCTCTCGGGTCTGAGCCCCCTCTCGAGTATGAGAGTCATGTGGTGTGGCGGTCACACCACCACCCTCAGAAAAGACCTCTAGCACACTTAACACCCTCAATAGTGTATCCTGAAGCAAAGGTGTGACTACAGGCTCTGGAGGAACCTGGTCCTCTCTGCCATCAATCTGAGGTTCTGGAGAGACCTCTCTAGCACGACCTCTCTTTGGTGCTGCTCCACGGCCACGACCTCTGGCTACTATCGTACCACGAGTATGACCTTTAGCTCGAGATCTACCCCTACCCCTAGTTGGGGACTCAATAACTGCCTCGGGAAGTGCGTCCCCTCTACCACAAGTAACGTTAGTTCTAGTCCTCGTCATCTATCAAAAGAATATACAACAACTTAGTGCTAATAAATGTAACTACGCACGATGAGAAAGAATGAACAAAAAGAAGTTTCCTAGTAATCTTTATAGCTTCTCAGAGATAAGTACAGACGTCTCAGTACTGATCCTTGAGACTCTACGTAGACTCGGATTGTATACACGTGAGACCTATGAACCTAGGGCTTTGATACCATTTTGTCACGATCCAAAAATGGGTGTGATGGCACTCGTCTTATCCCACCAAGACTAGTCAGCCTAAAACCAAATACCTAACAAAGTGCGGAAGTAAATGACAATCCAACAACAATTCCTATTATGAAACCATGTCATATTAATCCAATCCCCAAAATCAGGTTGTCACGTACACAAGTCTCTAATGTACATATTAAAATTGAAATAAAATAGAAGTCTAAAATGAAGTTGTCTTTCAAGTAAAAACAAAGACATAAACTGGAGTAGGAAAGTTCGCTGAGATGACGAGCAACTACCTCACAACACTCCACAATATGCGTCGAAAATTAAAAGAATGACAGGTATCACAATGATCCGGGCTCGTAACCTATAAGAATTTGTAGAAGCAAGGGGTGAGTACCAAACCACGCGGTTACCATCAAGCAAACCTCTAATCACAAGTAAAGTGAACAAAATACAGGTACTCCTTACACCCTATCTAAACCTCCACGCTACAGCCTAACAGTTTACAGTTTACCAAACACACAACTCAATAACCACACTCTATCAGTTTACACATTCTCAATATGTTCAACAGTCACAAGCTTCACAGAGAATACTCACAAGATCAGCAAAACACGTATTCAAGTTCATTAATAATAAAATGTGCAATGCCATAAGATGCATGTCAAATATAGTGCTGCATGTCTTTCTTAACGATACACACCCGCAGTATTTCAGTTCGGGACCCATGGGGGACATATCTGTCCATGCATCTGTTGCGGCGCACGACACGACCCTCGATAATAGTAACTTTTGTAGCGCGCGATACGTCCCTCGAAATATAATATTCATCGGAGCGCGCGATACGACCCTCGAAATTGTACATCCTCCTACCAAAACCATCTCTCAGATACAATGCAAATGACATGCTCAAATGAAAATGTAGAGATAACCATTTTGATAACAAAGCGCAATTGACTACAAGGAATACAACACCAACAAATAAGTAACAAGTCTCCAAGTCATTCTCAATACCACACAAGAAAATACACGAGCTTCATACGCTTATCAAGGGTTTCGAAATCCACTTGCCTTAACCACTCGAATAATCACTCTGGGACTTGAGCCTTCCCTTTCCATTGAGCTTCCAAATCGATGCAATCTGTGCAAGTATATATATTCACAATATGGTTTTAGAACTAACAACACTCACACTTTTGTGTATTTAATCTTGACCTAAAAATTCACCCAAAATTTATAATCAAGTTCGTAATTCTTGATGCCAACTAACATTTCAACTATTATATTTTCCAAGTTCCAAGTCTAAGGTTAAGTCCCTCTTTTTCTTTTCAATACCAATTCTAATAATTCACCAACAATTAATTATCTATCTTAGTATAACAAAATTAAATTATAATATGCTAACAATAGTAAGGATATTTCTATAAATTTACTCTCCAATACTTCCATCTAGTCAAAGACTCAAATAGTAGAGGTCACTATCCTGATACATTCTCAACTTTACAACATACAAATTTTTAGATAGATTTTTCTTTCCAATCACTTCCAACAACCCAATTTAATAATATCTTATTTTATAATGTGAACAATAAGAAAAGAAAAATAAATAAAATAAAAGAAAATATTAAAGTTGATGATTTTACGAAATGGAAAAATTTTTTGCAGATTTAATAATCTGCATCCAAATTTTCCAAACATATAGATATTAGATCATATCTTGGCAATCATTGCCAATGATTAGGTTATTATTATTATTTAAATTTTTTTTACAACCATCAAAAATATTATAAAATAATTAAAATTTTAAAGGTTGGTTAATTCTCTTTCTTCCTACCATACATTCTTATATATATACATATGTGTGCAACAATAAGGAAGCCTTGAGAAATTAATGCAGAGAGAAGAAATTACCTGGAGCAGTTCGTAGCTGCAATGCCAAAAACCCTTTGCCCTTTTCTTCTTTTTCTTTTTATTATTATTTTTTCTAATTTAATTATGTTCTAAAAGTGAAAAATTTTACTCACTTATTTTAATATATGAGGGACAAATGGTACAGGATCTTAAATAAATTATCACATTAGCCCACTAACTATTTATTAATTCATTATCTATGACCACCCATTCATTAATTAATTCAAGTTAAGCAAATATTCTAAATTTCCAAAAATGACCTTCCGGGTTATTACAGTTGTACTTCTTTTTTCGCTTGATGTTTTATTTTTTCAATTTTCATTTTTCTATCTATTTCTTCTTTTTCTTTTACTATCCTCACCATAGCAGTTAAACTATCTTTTAATTTACCCGTTTCTTTTTCTAACATGAAACTTAAATTGTCACCTATTTTCTTATATCTTCTTCCTTTATTAGAAAATATTATCCTTATTTTTAATCATTCATAGTTTTCAAATATTTTGTCGTCTATTGCATATTCTTCCTTATTCATTTATAAATTATGTTGTAGTTTATATTCTAGATTATTTATTTGTATTTCTAGATATAAAATAGTATTTATTTGTGCTATTATAGATTTTTCACAAATTTCTGCAAATATATTACTATTTAGTCTATTTTGTTTATATCTTAATCTTTTATTTTTGCCATGATTATTTTATTAAGTTCTTGTTTATATTTGTTATTCATCGTATTTTGATATGTTTTATATATTTATATTCTCATTTAGAAGTTGGGGGTGCCGAATTTATTATAGAGTAAGATACATATTTTGTAGATACATAAAATATATTTTATCATAAAGTTCTTTTTATAATTGTTCTAATCTAAATATTTCTTTAATATTATTTGTTATATATTCTATGTATAACATATCTTGGGTTCTTTGGTACATGTATAAATTTTCTTGCATTAATTGTTTTAAAAGATTTTTCACAAATTCCTGTAAATATATTACTATTTAGTCTATTTTGTTTATATCTTAATTATTTTATTTTTGCCATAATTATTTTATTAAGTTCTTGTTTATATTCGTTATTCATCGTATTTTTAAATATTTAATATATTTATATTCTAATATAGAAATAATATCTATCATTTTTTCTAATTCTTTATTATTATTTTTTGTAATATTAAGTTGTTTATATTCTGGACATAATTTGTTTAATTTTCTTCTTATTTTTCTTATCTTTTTGCACATATCATACTTCCAATGTTGGAGGTGTGGAATTCATTATAGAGTAATATACATATTTTATAGATACATAAAATATATTTTATCATAAAGTTCTTTTGATAATTTTTCTAATCTAAAAATTTCTTTAATATTATTTATTATATATTCTATTATAACATATCTTGGGTTCTTTGGTACATGTATAAATTTTCTTGCATTAATTGTTTTAATAATCTTATATTTTCCATAGTTTATATGCAATATTTTAAATAGTCATAGTTCATTTTAATCTGAATCTATTTTTAAATCGTATATATCTATTCTTTTTATATCTAATTCTTGTAAATCTATTTCATACCATTCTTGATTTAATATATCTTATATATCATGATCAAATATTTTTTTCCATATAATTCTTTTTATGTCAACAATTTGTATATCTTTAAGTATATATATAAGATCAAAGTTTTATAGCTTTTTATTTCATCATACATTGTAATCATGTTTATTTATTTATGCAGGTTTGTTTTCAATTATTCCTTCCTATAATATCATAATTCAATTAAATTCATATTAGTTTATTATAAACTAGAGTATCGTTATCTTTTTTTCCGGTCACTATTAGCATCGTACTTTAGCGGATAATTACTGCTTATCAACGCTTCAACCTTGTGTACTCCCCTAACAGCATCCCTCACCTACAATATTCACTGTGTGATGGCATAGTCTAGCAGTTTTCTCCCTGTTTCCCGTTTACTAGCAAACTATAATTCATGATTCAAATATTTCTAGTATATAATAACTAACATAAATATAATCAATCATATATAAGTTATTCAGGAATATATGAAATTAGTTCTGCATAATTGTTAAACAATATAACTTTGTCTCTTGATTTTCCATGCTATCTAAAATATATGACTTGATTTCGAATTTCTCCATTTTTAACTTGGTTTATATCTTTTGTTAAGAGAGGTTTTTGAAAGGGTTTTTATTAACTTAAGCTTTTGTTTGGCCTTGTCTGCCTCTCATTTACAGTTTAACAATCTATATATACTAAATTCTAAACCTGCATATAAGTGCGCCTACTGTATACTTTATGACTATTTTACAAAACTTTACAAATGACCGCTATACATTGGTCTATTAAAAAGTAAAAGCTATCTACAAAGGAATCTTATCTTTTTGCTTTTATCTTTGTCTACCACTTATCTTTACATTATTTCAAACTTTCTTTTTATCTTGTCTGTCACCTTATGTCCTTTGTTTGTATCTGCTTTTGTCCTTTTTATCTTTATCTCTTTTTCTCCTCCATCTTTCATCATTATCTTCTTTTCTTTATTCCAAATCAACATCTGGTCTAACGTTATCTTCTCCATTGCATTTGAAACATCTGTGATCTGGGTATTTGTGTCCAAATTGCCTACAATATCTAATTAATAAGTCTTCAAAGATAAAATTCTTTCTTTAATGCTCGTGTTGTAAGTTGTTCCTCTGGATATAGTAATTATCACGACCCAAAAATGGGTGTGATGGCACTCGTCTTATCCCACCAAGACAAGTCAGTCCAAAATTCAATATCTAATAAAGTGCGGAAGTAAATGACAATCCAACAACAATTTCTACTATGAAAGCAAGTCATATTAATTCAATCCTCAAAACAAGGTTGTCACGTGCACAAGCCTCTAATGTAAATATTAGAATTGAAATAAAATAGAAGTCTAAAATGAAGTTGTCTTTCAAGTAAAAACAAAGTCATAAACTGGAGTAGGAAAGCTCGCTGAGATGACAAGCAGCTACCTAAGAATCCTCCACAAGATGCCTTGGAAACGAAGAGAATGGAAGGTATCACAAAAATTCGGGCTCGTAACCTACAAAAATTTGTAGAAGCAAAGGGTGAGTGCCAAACCACGCGGTACAAAACAAGCAAACCTCTAAACAAAAGTTAAGTGAACAAAATACGGGTACTCCTTACACCCCATCTAAACCTCCACACTACAGCCTCACAATTTACAAATTACCAAACACACAACTCAATAACCACACCCTATCAGTTTACACATTCTTAATAACAACTCAATATTCAACAGTCACAAGCTTCACAGAAAAACACTCACAAGATCAGCAACATACGTGTTGAAGTTCATCAATAATAAAATGTGCAATGCCATGAGATGCAATGTCAAATATAGTGATGCATGTCTTTCTTAACGATACACACCCGCTGTATCATAGTACGGGACCCATGAGGGATATATCTGTCCATGCATCTGTCGCGGCGCACGACACGACGCTCGATAATAGTAACCTTTGCGGCGCGCGATACATCTCTCGAAATATGATATCCATCGCGGCGCGCGATACGACCCTCGAAATGGTACATCCTCTATGTCTTAGATACAATGAAAATGACATGCTCAAATGAAAATGAGGAGATAACCGTTTTGATACCAAAGCGCAATTTACGACAAGGAATACAACACCAACAAATAAGCAACAAGTCTTTAAATCATTCTCAACACCACACAAGGAAATACAAGAATTTCATACGCTTAACAAGAGGTTAGAAATCTACTTGCCTCAAATAGTTGAACAATCACTTCGGAACATGAATCTTCCCCTTTCTTAGAAGTTCCAATTTAAAGCAATCTATTCAAATAATTGCCCATAATAAGATTTCAAAACGAAAAAATATCCACATCACTTTGTGTCTAGTCTAGACTCTAAACTAACTCAAAAACTTACTCGAGTATACAATCAAGTTCCTAATTATAAGGTTAATAGATATTTCAATTATCAAAATTCCAAGTTTCAAGCCTAGGGTCAAGTTTTAATTATTATTATTATTATTATTATTTTTAATAAGCCAAGTTGAAACAAATATGTCTTTTGACTTCTAAATGATGAAAAGCAATTCGGGCAACAGTGGCAGGTCAAAAATAAGCACATAAAGATCATGCTTGAACAAGTAAAACCTCATCATAGTTACTAGATACCTTCATATCAGATTTAAGCTTCAGATAAAATCTTGAACCATACAAATGTTCTGTCACAATGCCATACTGTATCCCTATTCATAATCTCTAAATTCTTATTTCCTAAGGATTAATTCTAAAATAAAGGCAATGGCTGCCAAATCATCACTACATTAAAGGCAAATCAAAAATTGGTACAAAGTTAAGTTTAAAAGTAAGGGGTATATGACACCTATTTAGTATACAACCTTATAGACAAATCATTCCCCTCCCATTTTAATATAATATTAGTTCAAGGCATGCATGTATATGTAGAAATTATTGAAGAACATGTAGACTTGATGCAAGTACCTGAAGCAGTTCGCAAGATGCCGAAACCTTTCGTCCGTTCCGTCTCCTTCTTTTCCTTTTATGAATTTATTAAGTACTAATTGTGATAGGTTTTACCCACATATTTTATTAATTAAAGGCTAAATAGTATAGGATCTTAAATAAATTATCACTTTAGCCCATAAACTATCGATTAAATAACTTAAGTTAAACAAATATTCAAAACTCTAAAGAGAAGCTTTTGGGTCATTACATTATCCACCACTAAAAATCATGTTCGTCCTCGAACATAGAGTAAAAGAAATTACCTGAAGCTTCAAAAAGTTGAGGATATCTGGCACGCATGTCAGACTCAGTCTCCCAAGTTGCCTCTCCCATTGATCGGTGCTTCGATTGCACCTTCACTGAAGCAATCTCTTTGGTCCTAAGCTTTCGAATTTGCCTATCAAAAATAGCTATTGGCTCCTCCTCAAATGTCAAGTCTGGACCCAACTCCACAGAATCAAGTGAAAGCACATAAGATTCATCCGGAATATACTTCCGAAGCATAGAGACATGGAAAACAGGATGAACTGCCGACAAACTAGGTGACAAGGCCAACTTATAGGCCACCTCTCCCACTCTGCTCAAAATTTCAAAAGGTACAATGAACCTCGGGCTAAGCTTGCCCTTCTTTCCAAACCTCATCACACCCTTCATGGGTGATACTCGGAGCCAAACATGATCACCCTCCATAAACACTAAGGCTCTAACTCTTCGATTTGCATAACTCTTCTGTCGACTCTGAGCTGTCAATAATCTGTACTAAAACATACGGACTTGCTCCATAGCATCTCTAAGCAAGTCTGTATCCAATGAGTCTATTTCCACCGAATCAGACCAACCAATCGGAGACCTACACTGTCTTCCATACAACGCCTCAAATAGGGCCATCTGGATACTAGAGCGGTAACTGTTATTATAGGCAAACTACGCTAATGGTAAATTTTGATCCCATCTAGCACCAAAATCGATCACACACGCTCGAAGCATATCTCCCAATACCTGAATGGTCCGCTCAGATTGACCATCTGTTTGAGGGTGAAATGTCGTACTCATATCTAACTTAGTACCCAGACCATGTTGTAATGCCTTCCAGAAATGAGAAGTAAATAGTGAACCTCGATCTGATATGATAGAAATAGGAACTCCTTGTTGTCGAACAATCTAACTGATATATAGCTCGGCTAACTTTTTTGCCGTATACTTCACCCTAACCGGAATGAAGTGGGAAGACTTGGTTAGCCTATAAACAAAAACCCAAATAGAGTCATAACCACCCACTGTGGTAGGCAAACCCACAAAAAAGTCCATAGTAATCCGCTCCCACTTCCAAGTAGGAATAGGCATCCTCTGAGATACACCCCCAGGCCGCTGGTTCTCACACTTGACCTGCTGGCAAGTCAAACACCTCGAAACAAAGTCTGAAATATCTCTCTTCATCCCACACCACCAGTAATGCTTACTCAGATCATGATACATCTTCGCCGCTCCCGGATGGAAGGAATACCGAGAACAATGGGCCTCCTCAAGGATCAATCTAATCAAATCGCCTATCTTGGGCACACAAATTGTGCCTCCGATCGTCAAGACACCATCAGAATCAAGGACAACCTCCTTAGCTTCCCCTCTCAGTACTTTGTCTCAAATGAGACATAATTTTTCATCATCAAACTGGTGTGCACGAATCTTCTTGACTAAAGAAGATCGAGCCTCAATAAAAGCAATCATCCCATCACTCTCCTCTGAGATCTGCAATCGGACAAGATTGTTAGCTAACAATTGAACATCTCTAGCCAATGGTCTCTCCTCAACACTAAGAGATGCAAGACTCCCCATGCTATGAGTCTTCCTACTCAAAGCATCGGCCAAAACGTTGGCCTTTCCAGGATGATACAGAATGGTCACATCATAGTCCTTCAGCAACTCAAGCCATCTCCATTGCCGCAAGTTCAAATCCCTCTGGTCAAAGATATACTGAAGACTCCGATGATCAGTGAAGATCTCACAATGCACTCCATACAAATAATGATGCCATAACTTAAGTACAAATACCACAGCCGCCAACTCCAGATCATGAGTAGGGTAGTTCTTCTCATGGGACTTCAATTGCCTAGAAGCATAAGCAATCACTTTCCCCATCTTCATCAACACACCACCCAATCCAACTCTTGAAGCATCACAATACACTGTAAATTCTACACCCTCCTCAGGTAGAGTCAACACAGGAGCTGAAGTTTACAAAGTCTTCAGTTTTTGAAAGCTCTGCTCACACTCATCAGACCACTGAAAATGCATATCTTGTCGAGTCAATATAGTTAATGGAGCTGCAATATTAGAGAAACTCTGAACAAATCGTCAATAATAGCCTGTCAATCCCACAAAACACCGAATCTCAATAGGTGAAGTAGGTCGCGTCGAGCCTCTAACTGCCTCAATTTTTGCTGGATCTACTCTAATACCCTCCTTGGACACCACGTGTCCCAAGAATGTCACAGAAGTAAGCCAGAAATCACACTTTGAGAACTTGACATACAACTTCTCTTCTCTCAAACTCTGAAGTACAATCCTCAGGTGTCAGACATGGTCCTCCTCAATCTTAGAGTAAACCAAGATGTCATCGATGAAAACAATCACATAAGAATCAATGTATGGTCGAAACACCCCATTCATCAACTCCATGAATGCTGCAGGGGCATTAGTCAATCTGAAGGACATCACTAGAAACTCATAATGCCCATATCGGGTCCGAAAAGATGTCTTAGGGATATCTGATGCTCTAATCTTCAACTGATGATACCCAGACCTCAAATCAATCTTAGAGAACAATGATTCTCCCTGTAACTGATCAAATAAGTCATCAATATGCGGAGGAGGATACTTATTCTTCACTGTTACTTGGTTCAACTGTCTGTAATCAATACACATCCTCATAGTCCCATCCTTTTTCTTCACAAAAAATAAAGGGGCACCCCAAGCTGATACACTAGGGCGAATAAAACCCTTACTCAATAAATCCTGCAACTGATCCTTCAACTCTTTCAACTCTGCTGGAGCCATACAGTATGGAGGGATAGAAATAGGCTTAGTGCCCGGCTCCAAATCAATAGCAAAATCGATATCCCTATCGGGAGGAACACCTGGAAGGTCAGAAGGAAATACATCGGGAAACTCCTGAACCACGGGAACAGAGTCCATGGGAGGTGGTTCAACACTAGTATCCCGAATAAACGCTAAGTAAGACAAACACCCCATCTTCACCAATCTCAGAGCACGAATAAAAGAGATAACCTTGCTAGGATAAAAACCACTAACACTCTTCCACTCAACCCTCTGAACACCAGGTATTGCTAAAGTTATTGTCTTAGCATTACAATCAAGGACAGCGTGATAAGGAGAAAGCGAATCCATACCCAAGATAACATCAAAGTCTACCATCCCCACAATGATTAAGTCTACCCAAGTGTCATACCCAGCCAATGAAATAAGACAGGATCGATACACTCGATCCACCACTAAGGGATTCCCCACGGGTGTAGAAACACGAATAGGTACAGTCATGCTATCACATATCATATCAAATTTAGAAGCAAAATACGTAGACACATAAGATAATGTAGAACCTGGATCAAACAACACAGACGCGGGTCGATTACATACTGGGATGATACCTATAATAACAGCATCAGAGGTCTCCGCCTCATGTCTCCCGGGGAAAGCATAGCAGTGGCCTCCTCTTCCACCTCCATCCTGGGTGGTACCTCTACCCCTACTCTGCTGAGCTACAACACCACTACTAGAAACTCTATCACTTCTACGTGACTAAACTCTGCCACGACCTCTACCCTGTGGTGCTGGTGGTCTAGTCTTGAATGAAGAATTAGGTCGAGGCCTACCATTAACCCTTTGTGAAGTACACTGCCGCATTAGTTTATCGGGATCTTTATATACCGTGGTTTCACGGTATAATTAATACTTTTTCCTTAAGTTTAGTGTGTCCGAAAGCCTTTTTTGTGCTAATTTTGATATAAGTTTCTCTTTGTTTTGCAGGAAATCTGTCCAAAGCTGAAAGCGGAGATTCTGAGCGAAAAAATGCAGAAGAGACCACCTACAGAGCTTATGACGATCCGTCGTCCCTGTGACGGTCCGTAGGTGGCAGCGTAGAGAAGCTGCTGAAGGAAGAAGGGGAAGTCTGACCAAGTGTGGGATTACGAAGCTTGTGACGGTCCGTCCTGCAGGTTCGTCGTGAAGATTAGAGAAGTGATCCCAGTACCCAGATTCCAAGAGTTGAAGTATTTTGAAACGAAGACCCTCGATGGACCGTTGTGCCTATGATGGTCCGTCACACTTGCCGTCGAGGGGAATAAAGAAAGCAGCAGAAGAAATTGCACCAAGTATGGGATAACGGAGTCCACGACGGTCCGTTGTGACCACGATGGTCCGTCGCGTGGTCCGTCGACCCAGCCTCGTTTTGGCAGATTTCCATTAATTAGAATCATTGTTTAATTAGGTTTTTTATTTTTATAAATAGTTCGAAAAACCTCGTTTTTGAGGTTAGACTCTGGGAGATTAGACATCATATTATTAGACATTGTGTATTAGTATTTGATTTTTGGAGATTCTTACAAGTGATTGTTGGTGATTAATCAAGCAAATTTTCGAACCTTATTCTTTCTCATTGAAGTAAGTACATGAATTCTTATTTAATATATTTGAATATTGTGTTTATGGCTATGAGGAACTAAACTCCATAACTAGGGTTGTGGGAACCATAGGCAAATAATGAGATAAACCCTAGCTAAAATAAAAATTCAAGAATAGTGTCTTGCATGTATTAATAATTCTTTCGCTTAGAAGTCTTTTTAACAGATGATCAACGTTAGAACTCGCCTTAATGCTACTTGCCGGACCAAGGAGGTAGATAATAGGAAAAGAATTATTAACATAGATTTAGTGTATACTATCTAATAGGCTAGTATTGATTGGTACGAGGTAATAACTTAGTCAAATATCAAATACGATGCTTAATATGAGGTAAAGATAAGGGTTAGGAAAGAAACATACGTAGCCGGACCAAGGTGCGGAGTGAGATTTTCTAGATGCCGGACCAAGGATTTAGAAATACATAACTTATCACTTTGGATGCAAGATACTAGGAAAGAATTGTTATAGTTAGAATTATCAAGTTATGAACCTGTGGGGAACATGTAAACCCTAGTTACTTTGATTAATTGATTAAATCCCAAAATTAAAAGTTGTTAAGTGTCTCTTTCAAATTCGTTGTTATTTTCACTTATTTAGATATAGAACCCCCCTTTTTATGTTTTTACTTTCTAAGGAAGTCATCAACCGAACAATAGTAATAACAAGTTGAAGTTAGTTCTAGACTATTTTCCTCGTGGGAACGATTCCAACCTCACTAGTTGGATTATTTACTTGACGCGACTGCTTTACTTCTCATTTGAGAAGTAAGTTTGAGCGTATCAAATTTTGGCGCCGCTGCCGGGGAAATTTAGCTTTTAGATTAACTTGAACTTATTACTAAAGTTTAGTTGATATTTTCTTGATTTTACTTTGTTTTATTGTTTTTGATTTCCTTTCAGAACTATCCTCCTTGTATGCCAAATACACGGAGAGGAAGAGAACCCTTGTTTCCCTACGATCACGAGCTAGAGCATGCGCTGCGCAATATAAATCGAAACTTGGGAATCAATGATGAGGATCCAAACCAGAACATCCCAGATCCAGTGGATGTTCATGGTCAGATGTTACCCGACGCTCTGGTGAACATCAACAGAGGGGACAAAATCCCGTTCCACGGCCCTAAGCATACTACAGAGGGTATGATAACATAGCAGACTCGGATGGGCCACTTGTCTTGCCCCCTCTACCCACAGGCCACACTTTTGTGGTGACTAGTAGCCTGATGCAAATGCTCACTGCCAGAGGTTTGTTTCCAGGTCTACTTTCTAAGGATCCACATGCCCATATAGCTAAGGTAAGGGCAGTGTGTAAAAGTTGTGTGGGGAGGCCTGATTTGGATCTAGATGTAATATGTCTCAGAGTGTTTCCTCTCTCACTGACGGAAAAGGCTGCTATGTGGTTTACAGAGCTCCCATACAACTCCATCTTCACTTGGAACAAACTACGGGATGTTT
This sequence comes from Solanum lycopersicum, assembly GCF_036512215.1. Lineage (NCBI taxonomy): Eukaryota > Viridiplantae > Streptophyta > Magnoliopsida > Solanales > Solanaceae > Solanum > Solanum lycopersicum. The sequence goes on from NC_090805.1 coordinate 18,859,514, forward strand.
TCTTAGCACGCTACTATCCGGTCTCCAAGAAATTAAACCACAAAGACAGGGTGAATAACTTTGTGGCACTACCAGGAGAGTCAGTTAGTAGTTCTTGGTATAGATTCATCTCATTCTTGAGAAGTGTTTCACCGTATTGATGATGAGTCACTGAAGGAATACTTCTATCGGGGACAGGATGATAACAATAAAGCAGTATTGGACACTATAGCAGGTGGATCTTATGGAGAATGCCTTTATGCTGAGATTGTTGAGAAATTAGAGAAAATCTCCCGTAACAACAAAGCTTGGAGTACAAGGAAGTCCGATACAGGGAGAAACACCCTCGCAGTGCAGTCCACTCACAACCCAGCCACAGATGATATTCGTGAAGAAATGGCTCAGATGAGAACTGAGCTTGGGTTGGTACTAAAACATGTCACTAGGGTGCAGAAAAGATTAATGCAGTCAACTACTTGGCTAAACCACCACCTCCAATCGATGAGTGTTATTATGAGGAGGATTCCTATGCAGTAACTGAACAGATGAGGGGTTTCCGACCAACTGCCCAAGGCTCTAATCAAGAGAATTGGCGCCAAGGTCAAAGGAACCAAGGTCGAAACTATGGTAACTACAATCGTGAGGGTCATTATGTCCGAGATGGAAACTACAATCGCGACAACTTCAACAGGGGTAACTATAGTAATAGAAACAATAGGAATGGGCCCTATGTTCCTTCTCAAAATCGTGAAGTTACTCCTAGGGATGGTGGAGGTAGTATGTCGCGAGTTGAGGATCTGTTGCATAAAATAATGAGGAGGTTCGATGCTAGTGATGAGCACAATAAAGAGTTGAGGAATGATTTAGCGGGTGTTGGGAAAAAAGTTGATACATATGCAATATCGATTACGCAACTTGAGTTACAATTGGCCCAATTATCTGCAACTGTGAACACACGACAACCGGACATTCTTCCTAGCAACACTCTCCAAAATCCAAAAAATGATGGACATTGTATGACAGTTACTACTCGCGGTGGCAAGCAAACCATTGACCCACCTATGCCATCTAATGAGAATAAGGTGACAAAAGATACTGATAAAGTGGTAAATGGTGATGCTGATTTAGAGGATAACATTGCAAAAGATGCTGAAGTGCCTAAAAAGGTAACTCATATGCCTAGGCAACCACCCCCATTTCCTCAAAGGTTAGTGAAAAAGACCGAGGATGGCAAATATCGGCGTTTTATAACAATGGTGAAGCAACTTTCTATCAATGTCCCTTTGGTAGAAGCTTTAGAACAAATGCCCGGTTACGCCAAGTTTATGAAAGATTTGGTCACAAAGAAAAGATCGGTTACTTTTGAGGATGATGATAGAATGCAGCATTGTAGGGCTATTACTACAAGATCTCTGGTCCAAAAGAAAGAAGATCCGGGTGCGTTCACTATTCCTTGTACAATCGGGCTATTACATTTTGCGAAAGCATTATGTGATCTGGGGGCGAGCATAAATCTCATGCCCCTCTCGATTTACAAGAAGTTGGGTTTGGGTGACCCAAAGCCCACTGCGATGCGGCTACTGATGGCTCATCGAACAGTAAAACGGCCCATAGGGATACTTCATGATGTGCTAGTAAAAGTGGAGTCGTTCATCTTTCCGGCCGATTTTTGTTATTCTTGATTGTGAGGTTGATTTTGAAGTGCCTATTATTCTTGGGAGGCCATTTGTAGGTACGGGAAGAGCCTTAGTAGACATGGAAAAGGAGCAGATAAAATTTCGGTTGAACAATGAGGAAGTGACCTTTAATATTTGTAGGTCCATGAGGCAGAGTGGTGAGATCCAATCGGCATATGCTATATCCTACAACATGGGTGAGACATTTGAGACACAAATAGAAGAACGTCTAGGTGTCGAAGCATTATCGGCAGTGATAATGAACTTTGATAGCGATTGCATTGAAGAGTATGAGTCATTAGTCGCGGCTCTTGACCGAGGTGATGTTCGGTTTAAACCGAAGAAATTTGAGCTTGATAGGAAGAATCGCGAGTCCCCACCCGCTAAACCATCTATAGAGGAAGATCAAAAATTAGAACTAAAAGCTCTCCCACCTCATCTCAGGTATGAATTCTTAGGAAAGGGTGACACTTTGCCGGTAATCATTGCCTCAGACCTGGATGAACAACAGATTCAGAGTTTGGTGAAGGTACTAAAAAGGTTCAAAAGAGCTATTGGGTGGACCATTGCGGACATTATTGGGATCCCTCCTGGTATTTGCTCTCATAAAATCCAACTCATGCCTGACCATAAGCCGAGTATTGAGCACCAGAGACTCTTGAATCCTCCTATGCAAGAGGTTTTGAAGAAGGAAATCATCAAGTGGTTGGATGCCGGAGTAATCTATCCAATCGCCGATAGTAGTTGGGTATGCCCGGTTCAGTGTGTACCTAAGAAAGGGGGAATGACTGTGGTCCCCAATGAAAAGAATGAACTTGTTCCAATGAGACCGGTTACTTGATGGAGGGTGTGTATGGATTACCGTAAATTGAACTCATGGACTGAAAAAGACCATTTTCCTATGCCCTGCATGGATCAGATGTTGGATAGACTTGCCGGAAAAGGGTGGTATTTTTTTCTTGATGGGTATTCGGGGTATAATCAGATTTCTATTGCACCAGAAGATCAAGAGAAAACCACTTTCACTTGTCCATATGGGACTTTTACGTTCAGAAGAATGCCATTTGGATTGTGCAATGCACCCGCAACCTTTCATAGATGTATGATGTCAATATTTTCTGACATGGTGGAGGATTCTATAGAAGCTTTTATGGATGATTTTTCTGTGGTTGGTGATTAATTCGAGCGGTGTTTGACCAATTTATCTGAGGTTCTTAGAAGACTGCAATTTGGTACTAAACTGGGAAAAATGTCATTTCATGGTGAAAGAGGGTATTGTGTTGGGTCATCACATTTCAGAAAAGGGCATATAGATTGATCGAGCTAAAGTTGAGGTAATAGAGAGACTTCCCCCGTCGATCTCTGTGAAAGGTGTGAAAAGCTTTCTTGGGCATGCAGGGTTTTACCGGAGATTCGTCAAAGACTTTTTAAATATTGCACACCCATTGTGCAAATTGCTGGAGAAAGAATGTAAATTTGTTTTAATGAATCCTCTCTTAAAGTATTCGGTGAGCTAAAAGAAAAGTTAGTGTCTGCGCCTATCATTATTTCTCCGAATTGGAACAGTCCATTTGAGGTAATGTGCGATGCTAGTGGGGTGGCTCTTGGTGTAGTATTGGGACAGACAAGAAACAAAATCCTTCACCCAATTTACTATGCTAGTAAAGCCCTATATGAAGCCCAGAAGAACTACACAGTGACTGAGCAAGTCGCTCCTATTTGCTAGGTACTAGAGTTATAGTGCATACTGACCATTCAGCATTGAGATATTTGATGGCGAAGAAGGATGCGAAACCAAGGCTGATTCGTTGGGTATTACTGCTGCAAGAATTTGACTTTAAAGTGCTGGATAGAAAAGGGACTGAAAATCAAGTTGTTGATCATTTGTCTCGTCTAGAGGATGAAGCTATGAGAGAGTTAGCGGATAAGATTGACATTGATGATACTTTCCCCGATGAACATGTATTGGCTGCTTCACAAGACTTGATTCCATTGTTCGCAGATTTTGCGAACTATCTGGATAGTGATATTGTTCCATCAGACTTGTCCTTTCATCAAAGGAAAAAGTTCATGTACGATGTGAATAAGTTCTTTTGGGATGAACCATACTTGTATAGGAGTTGTGCCGACGGGCTTATTCAGCGTTGTGTGCCAGAATGTGAAATGTTGATTGTGTTGGAGGCATGCCATTCTTCACCTGTTGGCGGACATCACAGTGGTATCCGAACCGCTCACAAGATATTGCAATATGGTTACTATTGGCTAACTCTTCATCAAGATGCTAATGGGTTTGCTAAAGCATGTGACAAATGTCAACGAGATGGTGGTATTTCAAGAAAGCAAGAGCTCCCTCTAAACCCCATTCTTGTGATTGAGTTATTTGATGTGTGGGGTATTGACTTTATGGGCCCTTTCGTGAGTTCTCATGGGATAAAGTACATTCTAGTAGCAGTTGATTATGTATCTAAATGGGTCGAAGCCATAGCCCTCGCAAACAATGAAGAGAAGAGTGTCCTACGACGGATTCTTACAACGGACCATCGTACCAATGATGATCTGTCCTTCTAGACCGTCATGATGGTCAAAAACCCTCCTTCAAGGTTCTTTATATATACATAGACTAAGTACAATACGACGGACCTCATGACGGTCCGTCGTAGCCACGACGAGCATCTGGCTCAACGTGTGATACAGTTTCAGTATCACTAACACACTATTTTCAATGTTTATGTCGTATGGGCTTGCTTGTCTTGTTTGCCACTACTCATACTAATATTGATCCTTTGCAGGTACTATCTACTATGGTACCCAAGCAAGACCGAACCTACGCACGCGGGTAATCAAAATCTATTGCCCCATCTGCACTCTTGATCATCGGCTCTGATGATGAGCGGGACCCTGAATATGTTCCCCCAGAGCCACACCCAAGACGCTGGCGTCCGGCGTAGTCACTGCCTCCCAATCTGATGAGAGCGCACACTGACCGGCACACCCTCTGGGTCAGCCACAAATGAGGAAGGAGCGTCTGGCTCCTTAGGAGTATCATGGTCCGAGGAAGCTTCCGGCTCTGCTGAGGTTCCCGCACCCGCCACTGCTGCAGCATCGGCCTCGTCTGATGAGGGTGACAGTTCAGACTCTACATCCGGTGCACCAGCCTAGGTCCCCACCCCAGCCTCTTACCAGCCAAACCGGTGGTGTGTCGACGACCAGTTTCAAGTTTACTCCGACGCCAAATTCCTGACTGATAAATGAGTAATAACTCGGACACTAACGTTGGATCGGCGGGTACTTACAGGGAGTCTCCAATCGATGCCGAAGATCCACAACCTCTTCACCAAGCATGGCTTAGAGTGGACAGCCCGTCCGTTGGGATGATACAGCGAGGAAATGGTCTGAGAGTTCTACGCATCCTATGTAGCGACTCTCCGATCACAGATTGATAGGCGGGATGCTCCCACTAAACAGGCCCCACTGGAGTAGGTTCGAGTCCGGGGCGTGCAGGTTGACATTTTCCTGCCAGCTATCCGCCGGTTCCTATATGGCAAAAGTGCAGATGCTACGAGGACCCCCATCACTGCCAAGTTTGACTACCGCTGGCAGATAGTAAAAGATGGGCAGTTCTTGCGCGAGCCATCACTGAGAGTGACCACCAAGAGGTGGATGGCCCAGCACCTATCAGTAGATGGAGAGGGTGCCGATTGGGTCATTGAGCCGAAGGGGGCCATCAAGAAGGCCAACCTCACGTTTGTGGCAAAGTTCTTGTGGCTGCTCGTTTGTCACTGCCTTTCCCCCACATCTACTGATAACATCGTCACCTGGGATCGAGAAGTGTTGATGGCGGAGAGGATAGCCGGATTCGAGGTCGACTTCGCATGGCTTCTCCAGGCAGTCATGCACGAGAGGGCATTCAAGGTCACTACTACATACCCCTTCCCGTGTATGATCTTTGCCCTTTGCAGGTCCGCAGGTGTACCCATATGGCACATAGATCAGTTGAAGACCCCGCAGGGCACCGTTGACGTCGGCCTCATCAGAGACGAGGCCAATGAGTTGGCCCCACGTAGAGGTCCCCGTCAAGAGCTTCCACCACTTGCTGATGATCTTGTAGATACGGTAGCCCAAGCCCGTGCAGCTACAAAGGCGTCCACTGACACTACCCCGGTCGAGTCTATCCCGGGTAGTAGCCCAGCCTCGAGCTCCTCTCGCACAACCCCTCTACCGTTACTGGTCCCGCTTGCTAGGGTCCAAAAACTGGAGGCACAAATGGCCACTCTTTTGCATCATATCCAGCCGTGGATGCAGAAGTCGATCACTGAGTCTGAAGCGCGTCTAGAGACAAAGATGCAGCAGTTTACCGAGTGGAAGATTGCTGAGGTTAACTAGCGCCTAGATGCCTTTGAGTTGAGAGTGTTAGCTCGACCATCCCCTCCGGTAGATGTGTCGGCTCTTCAGGCTGCAGTCGACAGTCTTCGTGTAGACATCGACACAATACTAGAGGCAAGGGTGCCGGATTCTGAAGCCCTTCTGTCGAGCCTGCTGAGGACACAGTATTGGCGGCCCTTTTTACTACTGAAATTCCACCACCTCCCCCTCAAGAGAGTGCCAAGAGGCATAGGGTTCGAGCAGAGGATGAGGCTCGAGCAAAGAAGAAGGAGCGCCGAGAGATGGAGGCTGCGAGAAGAGCCTCACTTGCTGAGGTGGAGGCACACCAAATCAGAGCATCGTAGATAGCGGCTGGGGCATCTAGCTCCCGCACTGTAGAGACAGTAGGAGGCACTACTCATGGTGCGGGTGTTGCTGAGGACACCAGTGAGGGTGTCCAGATTGCAGAGGATGTGGGTTCTGGGGAATCAGACCCACCAGCTTGTTGAATCGACGGCGCTTTGCGCCACAGGTTTGCTTCACCTACCACTCTAATATTTATAATTTTTTTATGCATTGGGGACAATTGCATGCTTTTTTGTTGGTGGTGGGGTAAATGGAAAGTGAGTGTTAGGGTGAAGTCTTACTAGCCCAACTCACTATCCTCTTTTGGGGTTTTCTTGACTGTGTTTTTTTCCCCGAAAGACTGATTACTTTTTCTGTTGAACCGGCACGTTATATCTTTTGTACATAGTTTAACTCTGAAGCATGATGGCTAAAATGATATCCTGATAAAACTGGAAAATGTTGCATGACTAGGCGTAGTAACTGATAATTGTGTGGCTCTAAACATGAAATAGAGTTACACCATTGCATTACCCTAAATCTTCAAGTCGAACTAGGTGTCTGATAATCTGGTATAGTGATGAGATTTCAAGTGAGTGTGAGGAAATTTGGATAGTCCACTATTGGAACAGAGCTAGAACTTGCCTGGTTAGTCCTACTAAAAGTAAGTTCTAACAGACAATTAGGAAAGGAGGATCATAGACCCTTATTCAAGATAGCCCATTTCTAGCCTAAAAAAAAGAAACCAAATGAAAGTTATCCTTCTTTGATCAAAATAATTTGAGCTTAAAATTAGACCTTTCTTTTTCACCCTAACTGATCTTTTCTGGGAACAATATGTTAGCCCTGGTCCCTCCATGGACATGTGCACCTCAGCTTATGCCAAAAGCATAAGTTGAGGATGGCTAATGCATCAACAACCTTCATTATGGCCCTAACCCGACTTTGGGTATTATGTACCTTGACTCATGGCAAAGCCATGAGTTGAGGGTGGCTATTTTGAGGAATGCTCTGGAAAGTGGGGTTGAAAGAACAAAGAGAGAGAAAGAATAAAAGTAAAGTGACTCAAGAACTCATTGAAAAAAAAGAAGGAAAGAGTTACTTACACAAATGAAGAAAGAAGGGAAAATAGAAAGGTGAAAGAATGGGAGAAACTGGGAGAGATAAAGTGATAGAAAGTGGAAGGTTTAGCCGATATGTCAAGGAGGGCAAAAAGTCACTAAAGTATACCTAATATACCCTACCTGACTATGAGCCTATGTTACAAGCTAAGAAAGTCCTATCGTGATCCTAAGGGTTGTATAGCGAACTTAAGGAAGTGAAAATAAGGGCAAGCTTATGGCAATAGATATGAATGAGTGTGACTTTGTTCTGAGAGCAAGTGTTGAAATGTAATCCTTATATTCAAACTGAAATCATTGTGTGAAAAATGAGGATTTTATTTTGAAGTGAGGACACTAGTTGCGATACCGGAATTGTTAGCACCTCGGTGAGAAATTGAAGAGGATAAGTGTTAGTGCATGGTGAGTCTGTGTCATGTTCGAATCCCACAAAATTCAACCCTAATAGTGATAGCATGCATAGGTTTGATGAGATTAATCGAGATTGATAGCCAAATGATTGCAAAGAATAAAACATGAACACTATTGTATAAAGATTGTGTAGTGAGTCATAGTGCGTCGCTTGAGGACAAACAACGAATTTAAGTTGAGGTTGTTGATATACCGTGGTTTCACGGTATAATTAATACTTTTTCTTTAAGTTTAAAGTTTCCAAAAGCCTTTTTTGTGCTAATTTTGATATAAGTTTCTCTTTGTTTTGCAGGAAATCTATCCAAAGCTGAAAGCGGAAATTCTGAGCGAAAAAATGCAGAAGAGACCACCTATGGAGCTTATGACGGTCCGTCGTGCCTGTGACGATCCGTAGGTGGCAGCGTAGAGAAGCTGATGAAGGAAGATGGGGAAATCTGACCAAGTGTGGGATTACGAAGCTTTTGACGGTCCGTCAAGGCTATGACGGTCCGTCCTGCAGGTTCGTCGTGAAGATCAGAGAAGTGATCCCAGTTTCCAGATTCCAAGAGTTGAAGTATTTTTAAATGAAGACCCTCGACGGACCGTTGTGCCTATGACGGTCCGTCACACTTTCCGTCGAGGGGAATGAAGAAAGCAGCAGAAGAAATTGCACCAAGTATGGGACGACGGAGTCCACGACGGTCCGTTGTGACCACGATGGTCCGTCGCGTGGTCTGTCGACCCAGCCGCGTTTTGGCAGATTTCCAGTAATTAGAATCATTGTTTAATTAGGTTTTTTATTTTTTATAAATAGTTCGAAAAACCTCGTTTTTGAGGTTAGACTCTGGGAGATTAGACATCATATTATTAGACTTTGTGTATTAGTGTTTGATTTTTGGAGATTCTTACAAGTGATTGTTGGTGATTCATCAAGCAAATTTTTGGACCTTATTCTTTCTCATTGAAGTAAGTACATGAATTCTTATTTAATATATTTGAATATTGTGTTTATGGCTATGAGGAACTAAACTGCATAACTAGGGTTGTGGGAACCATAGGCAAATAATGAGATAAACCCTAGCTAAAATAACAATTCTAGAATTGTGTCTTGCTTGTATTAATAATTCTTTCGCTTAGAAGTCTTTTTAACGGATGATCAACGTTAGAACTCGCCTTAATGCTACTTGCCAGACCAAGGAGGTAGATAATAGGAAATGAAGTATTAACATAGATTTAGTGTATACTATCTACTAGTATTGATTGGTACGAGGTAATAACTTAGTCAAAAATCGAATATGATGCTTAATATGAGGTAAAGATAAGGGTTAGGAAAGCGACACACGTAGCCGGACCAAGGTGCGGAGTGAGATTTTCTAGATGCCAGACCAAGGATTTAAAATACATAACTTATCACTTTGCATGCAAGATACTAGGAAAGAATTGTTATAGTTAGAATTATCAAGTTATGAACCTGTGGGGAACACGTAAACCCTAGTTACTTTGATTAATTGATTAAAACCCAAAATTAAAAGTTGTTAAGTGTCTCTTTCAAGTTCGTTGTTTATTTTCACTTATTTAGAGATAGAACCCCCCTTTTTATGTTTTTACTTTCTAAGGAAGTCATCAACCGAACAATAGTAATAACAAGTTAAAGTTAAGTCTAGACTATTTTCCTCGTGGAAACGATTCCAACCTCACTAGTTGGGTTATTTACTTGACGCGACCGCTTTACTTCTCATTTGAGAAGTAAGTTTGAGTGTATCATATCTCCACAAGTAAAACAAAATTTCTGAACCGTACGAGCTCTTACCCGAGCTATAAGAACCCCTAGATGTCTGGCCACCCTCAAATGTCGGCATAGATGCATGAATAGGTCCCCGCTGCTGAAAATAACCACTAACTCTCTGTGATCCCCTACCTCCAGTTGTGGCACCATGAAACTGTCCTGATATACGGGCCCTTTTAGGGTCCCCAAAATCTTCTATCTCCATCAATTCCGCCTCTTTGGCGGCGCTCACAATGGACTGGAAAGAAGCCCCCTCCCTAGATGCCCGAAACACAGCCGACCTGATAGAGAAAGTCAATCCCCTCACAAATCTGCGGATCCTCTCTGTCTCATTTGGAATAATGGCCAACGCATGCCTAGACAACTGGCAAAAATGCGCCTCATACTCTGTAACCGATAAACCATCCTATCTCAGACTCTCAAACCTCAAGAGACTCTCCTCTCTCACGCTCCATGGGACAAACCGATATTGGAATGCACTAGAAAACTGCTCCCAAGTCACAGGAGGAGATCCAACTGGCAAACATCCCAAATAATTCCTCCACCAGTCTCTCGCTAGTCCACAAAGCTGGAGTGTAGCATATCGAACCCCTTGTGACTCAGCTAATCGAACCACCTCTAGTAACTCTAAGCAGGTAGTTAGAAACTCATGTGCCTCCTCGCTCTTCACACCTTGAAACTGAGGTGGGTCCATCTTTCAAAATCTCTCATATCTACGCTGCCCATCCTCTGTCAGAATAACCATCGATGAAACTTGACCCCCAACTACTGGTGCAACATCATTCTGAACCGCGGGATCTACTGATAGTTGCCCCACCGAATCCTGAACAACTGCAGCTTGTTGCTGCTCTTGGTTCTGAGCCGCCTCTCTAGTACGAGAGTCATGTGGTGTGGTAGTAACCTCACCACCGTTAGAAAAGCCCTCTAGCACACTTAACACCCTCAATAGTTTATCCTGAAGCAAAGGTATGACTACAGGATCTAAAGGAACCTGGTCCTCTCTGCCATCAATCTGAGGTTCTGTGGAGACCTCTCAAGCACGACCTCTCACTGGTGATGCTCCACGTCCACGACCTCTGGCTACTGTCGTACTACTAGCACGACCTCTAGCTCGAGATCTACCCCTACCTCTAGTTGGGGCATCAACAACTTCCTCGGGAAGTGCCTCCCCTCTACTACCAGTAACATTAGTTGTAGTCCTCGTCATTTGTCAAAATAGTATACAACAACTCAGTACTAAAGAAGGTGACTACACATGATGAGAAAGAATGAACAAAAAGAAGTTTCCTAGTAATCCTCGTAGCCTCTCAAAGATAAGTACAGGCGTTTCCGTATTGATCCTTGAGACTCTACGTAGACTCGGCTTATATACACGTGAGACCTATGAACTTGGGGCTTTGATACCATTTTTTCACGACCCAAAATGGGTGTGATGGCACTCGTCTTATCCCACCTAGATAAGTCAGCCTAAAACCTAATATCTAATAAAGTACGGAAGTAAATGAGTATCCAACAACAATTTCTACTATGAGAGCAAGTCATATTAATTCAATCCCCAAAACCAGGTTGTCACGTGCACAAGCCTCTAATGTAAATATTAGAATTGAAATAAAATATAATCCTAAAATGAAGTTGTCTTTCAAGTAAAAACAAAGTCATAAACTAGATTAGGAAAGCTCGCTGAGATGACAAGCAGCTATCTCACAATCATCCACAAGATGCCTTGGAAACGAAGAGAATGAAAGGTATCACAAAAATTCGGGCTCGTAACCTACAAGAATTTGTAGAAGCAAGGGGTGAGTACCAAACCACGTGGTACCCAACAAGCAAACCTTTAAACACAAGTTAAGTGAACAAAATACGGGTACTCCTTACACCCCGTCTAAACCTCCACGCTACAGCTTGACAATTTACAATTTACCAAACACACAACTCAATAACCACAACCTATCAATTTACACATTCTCAATAGCAACTCAATATTTAATAGTCACAAGCTTCACAGAAAAACACTCACAAGATCAGCAACATACGTGTTTAAGTTCATCAATAATAAAATATGCAATGCCATGAGATGCAATGTCAAATATAGTGATGCATGTCTTTCTTAATGATACACACCCGTTGTATCTTTGTCCGGGACCCATGGGAGACATATCTGTCCATGCATCTGTCGCGGTGTACGACACGACCCTCGATAATAGAATCCATCGCGGCGCGCGATACGTCCCTCGAAATATGATATCCATCGCGGTGCATGATACGACCCTCGAAATGGTACATCCTCTTACCACAACCATGTCTTAGATACAATGCAAATGACATGCTCAAATGAAAATGAGGAGATAACCATTGTTATAATAAAGCGCAATTTACAACAAGGAATACAACACCAACAAATAAACAATAAGTCTTCAAATCATTCTCAATACCACACAAGGAAATACACGAATTTCATACGCTAAACAAGAGGTTAGAAATCCACTTGCCTCAAATCGTTGAAAAATCACTTCGGAACTTGAATCTTCCCCTTTCTTAGAAGTTCCAATTCAAAGCAATCTATTCAAATAATTGTCCATAATAAGATTTCAAGACGAAAAAATATCCACATCACTTTGTGTCTAGTCTAGACTCTAAACTCACTCAAAAACTTACTCGAGTATACAATCAAGTTCCTAATGTTAAGGTCAATTGATATTTCAATTATCAAAATTCCATGTTTCAAGCCTAGGGTCAAGTTTTAATTATTATTATTATTATTATTATTATTATTATTATTATTATTATTATTATTAAGCCAAGTTGAAACAAATATGTCTTTTGACTTATAAATGATGAAAAGAAATTCGGGCAACAGTCGCAGGTAAAAAATAACCACATAAAGATCATGCTTGAACAAGTAAAACCTCATCATGGTTACTAGACACCTTCATATCAGATTTAAGCTTCAGATAAAATCTTGAACCATACAAATGTTCCGTTACAATACCATACTGTATCCCTATTCATAATCTCTAAATTCTTGTTTCCTAACGAATAATTCTAAAATAAAGGCAATGGCTTCATAATCATCACTACATTAAAGGCAAATAAAAAATTGGTACAAAGTTAAGTGTAAAAGTAAGGGGTATATGACACCTATTTAGTCTACAACCTTATGGACAAATCATTCCCCTCCCATTTTAATATAATATTAGTTCCAGGAATGCATATATATGTAGAAATTATTGAAGAACATGTAGACTTGATGCAAGTACCTGAAGCAGTTCGCTAGATGCCGAAACCCTTCGTCTGTTCCGTCTCCTTCTTTTCCTTTTACGAATTTATTAAGTACTAATTGTGATAGGTTTTACCCACATATTTTATTAAATAAAGGCTAAATAGTATAGGGTCTTAAATAAATTATCACTTTAGCCCATAAACTATCGATTAATTAACTTAAGTTAAACAAATATTAAAAACACTAAAAAACTATCGATTAATCCATATCTACTCTTCTTAATTCCCTTGAGTTTGAATATATCATAACTTGATCTCTAGCGTAATAACTCCATATGGCATTTCCATTTAAATAATTATTTGTTAATTCTTGTATGATTGTCACGACCCAAAACTAGCCACGAGTGGCACCCACACTTAACCTCCTGTGTGAGCGAACCAACCAATTTAAACCCCAACATTTCAACCATAATAAACATAAAATATTGCAGAAGACTTAAAACTCATTACTATAACCAATAAATAACTTCTAAAATTTAATACTTATAATTCCCAAAATCTGGAAGACATCACCACAAGAACATTCTATCCTCAAATTACTAAATCTAAGAGTGTCTAGGGAGATAAATTAAGTAAACAGATGGTCCATGTCCGAACTTCAAGGACATCAAGACATGAATGAGAGAGAATCCAGTCCAAGCTAGGAACAATAGCTCACCCTGAAATCTGACGTGATTAAGGCTGGCTAGAGTTGAGGACGAGTCGAAGTCGATGGCACGTTTGCTTCACTCCACAAATAACAAAGAGAAACATACAAGTAGGGGTCAGTACAACGCACAAGTACTGAGTAGAAATCATCGGCCAACTCAAAATAGAAAGCAATATATATCAGATAATGACAAAAAACCAACCAGATACTTTAAAGGTGACAACAACAAGTACCATAACCATTAGCCACAACACCAAGCACATATATGAGGACTCAAGCCTCCACACCATACTCATTTGGGAAATAGATTCTTTGGAATTGAGTATATTAGCATAATTCAAGATTCTTTCGCTTTACTAACCTGGTGTCGGAACGTGACACTTCGATCCCCTCAATATCATTCATCTTACTATCCTGGTATCGGAACGTGAAACTCCGATCCCCTACTATCCTGGTTTCGGAACGTGACACTCTGATCCCCTACTATCCTGGTGTCGGAACATGACACTCGGATCCCCTACTATCCTGGTGTCGGAACGTGACACTCCGATCCTCTACTATCCTTGTGTCGGATCGTGACACTCCGATCCTCTACTATCCTGGTGTCGGAACGTGACACTCTGATCCCCTAATCTAATTCTTTTAGATCATCAAGCCTTCTTTTATACCAAGGTATCATCATTAACAAAGTGGATTAATGTTTAAGATTCACAGCCTCATCTTTCCAATCCATTACAATTACATAGTCACATCATGCAAGAACATAATTAAGCATATAGAAGACTTTACAATACTACCCAATACATATCATTCGATATTAAGAGTTTACTAAGAAATAGCATAAACCATAACCTACCTCCACCGAAGGATCGTGATCAAGCAAGCTATCCCCCAAAACCTTTGCTTTCCTCTGCGTTCTTCTATTTCTCTCGCTCGTTCTTCCCTCTCTTCTTTCTCTTTTTAATTTTTTCTCCTCTTTCGAATTCCATTTTGTTTTACCCTAATTACCATATAATTAAGTATAAAAGATGATAAAAGTAACCCACTATTTATTTCAAGGTTATCTCCTTTAACTCCCAAGTAATTCAAAATATTAACATTAAACCACTAACTTTATAATCATAAGCAGGAATAGTCCAAAATACCCCTTAAAAACTTTTAACAGAAATCCGACCCAGTCAGGGTTACGCAGCCTGTGACGGCCCGTCGTGCCTGCGACTGTCCGTCCTGCAGAGTCGTCACAGAGTTCACAGACTCAATTTCATTTAAGAGGTCTGTGACGGTCCGTCGTGCCTACGACGGTCTGTGTAGCCATGTCGTTGCGAATTTCATAGAGTTGATTCCCCGTACCCAAATATCAGAGTCTAAGTGTTTTAGAACGAGACCCCCTCGACGGTCTGTCGTGACCATGACGGTCCGTCGTTGGATCCGTCGACCCAGACAACTATTACCAGAATAAACTCTTCTGCTCAAAATGACTAAACAGGTTGTTACAATATATACCAATTTACCCATCGTTCGTCCTCGAACGATCACAAGAAGAAAAATAAGGGCGAGAAAGAGTACTTGAATCTGTGAAAAAGTGTGGATATCTTTCTTGCATATCAGCCTCCTTCTCCCAAGTGTATTCTTCAACTTGTCGATTCTTCCATTGAACCTTGATGGATGCAATCTCCCTTGATCTCAACTTGCGGACTGCTCTATCTAAAATGGCAACAGGCTCCCCCTCATAAGATAAATTTTCATCAAGAAGAACTGAATCCCAACGAATGATGTAGTCCCCATCCCCATGATATCTTTTCAGAATAGACACATGAAATACCAGGTGCACTCCTGAGAGCCCTGGGGGCAAGGCTAATTCATAAGCTACCTCCCCCACGCGCTTCAGAACTTCAAATTGACCAATGTACCTCGGACTAAGCTTACCTCGCTTACCAAACCGCATCACCCCTTTCATGGGTGAAACCTTTAGCAAGACTTGTTCACCCTCCATAAAATCCAAGTCTCTAACCTTTCGATCTGCATATTCCTTCTGTCTACTTTGATCCGCTAAAAGCTTTTCTTGAATGCATTTCACTTTATCTAATGATTCCCTCAGAAGGTTAGTACCCTAAGGTCTAACCTCAAATGCATCAAACCACCCAATGGGAGACCTACATCTTCTCTCATACAGTGCCTCAAATGGGTCCATATCAATACTTGAGTGATATCCATTGTTGTATGAGAACTCTGCTAAGGGTAAGAAGTTATCCCAATGACCACCAAACTCTATCACACATGCACAAAGCATATCCTCCAAAACCTAAATCGTTCGCTCAGACTGACCAACGGTCTGAGGGTGAAATGCAGTACTAAGATCCAACCTAGTACCTAACTCGGCATGCAATGTTCTCCAAAACTTAGAAGTAAATTGTGTACATCTATCTGATATGATGGAAAGTGGAACTCCATGCAATCGAACGACTTCTGAGATATAGAGCCTGGCCAACTTCTCTGCATTGTAAGTCACCTTAACGAAAATGAAGTGAGCAGACTTAGTTTACCTATCAATAATTACCCAAATGGAGTCATACTTACCCATTGTATTTGGAAGACCAACCACGAAGTCCATTGCAATTCTCTCCCACTTCCATTCAGGAATGGGCATTCTTTGGAGTGTCCCTCCAGGCCTCAGGTGTTCATACTTTACCTGCTAACAATTCGGGCATTGAGCAACAAAATCAACAATGTCACGCTTCATCCTACTTCACCAAAAATGTTGATTTAAGTCACGATACATCTTTGTTGCACCAGGATGTATAGAATAGCTTGAACTATGAGCATCTATAAGAACAGTGTTAATCGATTTATCGGCGCGGGGTACACATACCCTTCCCTTGATTCTCAAAATGCCTTCCTCATCGATTTTTGCTTCTTTAGCCTCTACTCGCAATACCTTATCTCGAATCCGGATAAGTTTCACATCAGTAAACTACTTTCTCTTAATCTTGTCAAGAAAGAAAGATCTTGCCTCCACACAGGCCAAAAATCCTCCCTTCTCTAGTACTTCCAGCCTCATAAAGTCATTAGCCAGAGTCTAAACCTCTCTAGCCAATGGGCGTCTAGAAACCTGCAAGTGAGCTAGACTTCCCATGCTTTCTGCCTTTCTACTTAAAGCATCTGCCACAATATTAGCTTTTCGCGGATGATACAATATAGTGATATCATAGTCTTTCAGTAGTTCCATCCACCTCCTCTATCTTAAATTCAAATCTTTCTGAGTAAAGACATACTGTAAACTGCGATGATCTGTATACACTTCACACTTAACCCCATATAGATAATGTCTCCATTGCTTTAATGCGAATACTATGGCAGCCAACTCCAATTCATGTGTCGGATAATTACGTTCATGCACCTTTAATTGCCTCGAGGCATAAGCAATTACATTCTTCTCTTGCATGAGCACTGCACCCAAACCGGAATAGGATGCATCACAATAAACAATGAAATTCTTAAGTTCCACTGGCAGGGTAAGAATTGGTGCAGTAGTCAACAAGGTTTTGAGCTTCTGAAAGCTTTCTTCACACTCGTCCGACAATACAAATGGAACACTCTACTTAGTCAAGTTTGTCAATTGGGAAGCAACAAAAGAGTATCCCTTGAAAAATCGACGGTAGTAGCTAGCTAAACCAATGAAGCTCCTTACCTCTGTAACATTAGTAGGTCTTACCCAACTCTTCACTGCCACAATCTTAGAAGGATCCACCATCACTCCATCCTTAGAAACCACATGCCCCAAGAAGGACACTGAATCTAGCCAAAACTCACACTTGGAGAATTTGGCGTAAAGCTTTTTCTCCCTCAACATTTCCAATACAATTCTCAAGTGTTCCTCATGTTCTTTCTTGCTCTTTGAGTATACCAATATAGCATCAATGAATACGATGACAAAGAGATCCAGATATGTCTTAAAAATCCCGTTCATCAAACTCATGAAAGCAGCAGGGGCATTCGTAAGCCCAAAAGACATTACTAAGAACTCAAAATGTCCATACCTGGTCCGAAAAGCAGTTTTTGGCACATCCGTTGCCCGTATTTTCAATTGATGATAACCAGATCTCAAATCGATTTTTGAGAAGGTACAAGCACCTTGTAACTGATCGAACAAATCATCGATGCGAGGAAGAGGATACTTGTTCTTAATAGTTACCTTATTCAGTTGTCTGTAGTCTATGCACATCCGAAAACTTCCATCCCTCTTCTTTACAAACAAAACAGGAGCACCCCAAGGGGATGCACTTGTTCTAATGAAGCCCTTACCTAACAACTCTTGAAGTTGGGCCTTTAACTCTATTAACTCAGCGGGAGCCATTCTATAAAGGGGTATGGAAATGGGGAGAGTACCCGGCTCCAAATCAATACAAAAGTCAATATCCCTATCTGGTGGCATACCAGGAAGGTCTGCAGGAAATACATCCAGAAACTCACGGACTATCGAAACAGACTCAATTGAAGGTACTTGGGTAGTATCATCCCTGAGGTGTGCCAAGAAAGCTACACACCCTTTACTAACCATTCTCTTGGCACGAAAAAAGGAGATGATACGGACTGGAGTGGAAGTGTAATCACCCTCCCATACTAACGGATCTGTCCCAGGCTTGGCCAACATTACAGTTTTAGCATTACAATCTAAGATTGCAAAATTTGGAGAAAGCCAAGTCATACCCAGAATTACATCGAAATCAACCATTTCTAAGATAACCAAGTCTACATGAGTATTGCTCCCCACAAAAGTTACAAGACAAGACCTATACACTTTTTCAACTATCACAGACTCACCCACCGGAGTAGAGACACGTATAGGCATGTAAAGCTAATCACAATGTAAATCAAAACCAGTAGCAAACGAGGAAGATACATATGAAAATATGGATCCAGGATCAAATAATACAGAAGCCATGCAATCACAAACCAAAAGATTACCTGTGATAACAGCATCAGATGTCTCCGCTTCAGACCTCTCAGGGAAAGCATAAAAATGGGCCCGATCACCTGTCTGTCCGTTGCCCCTACCATGTTGTGTTGCGGTATTCCCAACTTGTCCGCCACCTCGGCTGATTTTGTGACCACCATTACCTTGACCAACGCGTCCTCCAGAATGGCGGCCTCTCCCATGACCACCTCACCTCTGACTATTGGGGGTCTGTAACTCTGTTTTGGACAATACCTCTTAATATGTCCAGTCTCCCCACATCCATAATACTCTCTGGGTTTAAACATAGGTCTCTGTGAGAACGATGGAGTCTGGGGATAACCCCCAAACTCAGAGAAGTGTTGACCGGTCTGCGGTGGACCCCCAGCTACAGCCTGCAGTGAAGACTGAATAGGTCGGGCTGGGTAACCTCCTGAACTCTGACCTCTGTAGTAAGAACCACTAAACTCACCTCCCTTACGAAACTTCTTAGATGTCGATACCATGATGAAGTCATCTGGCTTCACCCCCTCCACTTCTATCACAAAATCTACCACCTCCTAAAAGGATTTTGCTGCAATGGCTACCTGTAAGGCTGGAATCTACAAATCTGACCTCAATCCCTTCACAAAATGGCAAATCCTCTCTTGTGGACTGAAGCAAAGCTGGGTGGCATACCTGGATAGTGCATGAAACGTAGCCTCATAAGCATTAACCGATATCCTGCCTTGCTCAAGGCTCAGGAACTCATCCCTCCTCCTATCCCTCAAAGTCCGGGGTATATACTTTTCCATAAACAAGCTAGAGAATGATGCCCAAGTCATAGGTGGTGCATGTGCTGGTTGACACTCAACATACGATCGCCACCACATTTTGGCATTTCCCTGAAACTGATAGCTTATAAACTCAACACCGAATTGTTCCACTATGTCCATCTTATGTAGCTACTCATGACAATAAACCAGAAAATCATAGGCATCCTCAGATTCAGCACCCTTGAAGACTGGAGGTTTCAATTTCAAGAACTTAGTGAAAAGTTCGTGCTGATCACTCGTCATTATAGGCCCTGTAGTCAATCGAGGAAACGTGCCTATTTCCAATGAGGCATCCATGCGGGGAGCCACAACAGCTGCATGTTGTACTCCCGGAACCTGAGGTGCTGGTGCAGAAAACAATGGAGGTGTCTGGCCTTGATCAGATAACCCGCTAAGATAAGCAAGAACCTGATTAATCATCTCTGGGGTAGGTTGGGGTGGTAATTACTCATTCTGCACTTGTTCATTCTCCCCTTCCTCACCCTCTCTTAATACTTCCTCAGTCGGTGGAGGAGTCACTGCCCTAGTACTAGCTGGGCCAGGTGCTTGTCCTCTTCCTCTAGAGGACGTCCTCCCGCGACCTCTACCACGGACTCTTGTCACTGCTCCTCTTCGAGCTACAGCCTCAGTGGCTGGTTCAGTCGCATCTTGTCTTGCCGGTGTTGGTGTTGGCGCAGTTGTTGCTCTAGTTCTAACCCTCTGCGAAATAGAGTAAAGATGGTCAGATACCAATTTGTATCACGTAGATACCAATTGGATCCAAGTAATAGCACGAATGAAAGAAAGAGCAGAATTTTCCTAAAGTCTTATAGCCTCTCAAAGAAAAGTAAAGGCGTCCCTCTACCGTTCCTCAAGACTCTACTAGACTCGTTCTTGTGTGGTGAGACAAACAAACCTATGCTCTGATACCAAGTTTGTCGCGACCCAAAATGAGCCACGAGTGGCACCCACACTTAACCTCTTATGTGAGCAAACCAACCAATCTAAACCCCAACATTTCAACCATAATAAACAGAAAATAATGCGGAAGACTTAAAACTCATTACTATAACCAATAAATAACTTCTAAAATTTAATACTTATAATTTCCAAAATCTGGAAGTCATCAACACAAGAACATTCTATCCTCAAATTACTAAATCTAAGAGTGTCTAGGGAGCTAAATTAAGTATACAGATGGTCCATGTCCGAACTTCAAGGACATCAAAACATGAATGAGAGAGAATTCAGTCCGAGCTAGAAACAATAGCTCACCCTGAAATCTTACGTGATGAAGACTGGCTAGAGTTGAGGACGAGTCGAAGTCGATGGCACATTTGCTTCACTACACAAATAAGAAACAGAAACATACAAGTAGGGGTCTGTACAAGGCACAAGTACTGAGTAGGTATAATCGGCCAACTCAAAATAGAAAGCAATATATATCAGATAATAACAAAAAACCAACCAGATACTTTAAAGGTGACAACAACAAGTACCGTAACCATCAGCCACAACACCAAGCACATATATGAGGACTCAAGCCTCCACACCATACTCATTTGGGAAATAGGTTCTTTGGAATTGAGTATATTAGCATAATTCAATATTCTTTCGCTTTACTAACCTGGTGTCGGAACGTGACACTTCGATCCCCTCAATATCATTCATCTTACTATCCTGGTATCGGAACGTGACACTCCGATCCCCTACTATCCTGGTGTCGGAACGTGACACTCTGATCCCCTACTATCCTGGTGTCGGAACGTGACACTCGGATCCCCTACTATCCTGATGTCGGAACGTGACACTCCGATCCTCTACTATCCTGGTGTCGAATCGTGACACTTCGATCCTCTACTATCCTGGTGTCGGAACGTGACACTCCGATCCCCTAATCTCATTCTTTTAGTTCATCAAGCCTTCTTTTATACCAAGGCATCATCATTAACAAAGTGGATTAAGGTTTAAGATTCACAGCCTCATCTTTCCAATCAATTACAATTAGATAGTCACATCATGCAAGCACACAATTAAGCATATAGAAGACTTTACAATACTACCCAATACATATAATTCTCTATTAAGAGTTTACTAAGAAATAGCATAAACCATAACCTACCTCCACCGAAGGATCGTGATCAAGCAAGCTATCCCCCAAAACCTTTGCTTTCCTCTGCGTTCTTCTTTTTCTCGCTCGTTCTTCCCTCTCTTCTTTCTCTTTTTAATTTTTTCTCCTCTTTCAAATTCCTCTTTGTTTTACCCTAATTACCATATTATTAAGTATAAAAGATGATAAAAGTAACCCACTATTTATTTCAAGGTTATCTCCTTTAACCCCAAGTAATTGAAATATTAACATTAAACCAATAACTTTATAATCATAAGCAGGAATAGTCCAAAATACCCCTTAAAAACTTTTAACAGAAATCCGACCCAGTTAGGGTTACGCAGCCTGTGACGGCCCGTCGTGCCTGCGACGGTCCATCCTGCAGAGTCGTCACAGAGTTCAGAGACTCAATTTCATTTAAGAGGTCTGTGACGGTCCGTCGTGCCTACGACGGTCCGTGCTGCCATGTCGTCGCGAAGTTCAGAGAGTTGATTCCCCGTACCCAAATATCAGAGTCTAAGTGTTTTGGAACGAGACCCCCTCGACGGTCCGTCGTGACCATGACGGTCCGTCGTGGAATCCGTCGACCCAGACAGCTATTACCAGAATAAACTCTACTGCTCAAAACGAATAAACAGGTCGTTACAATGATAGTTGATATACCAATTATTTTTTATTCGCATAAAAACATGGTATTTCTATCTTTGGTATTTCATTCTGATGTCCAATATCTTCTGGTATGATCATACCTTTTGTCAATCCTATCTTAATAACTTGAATTGGAGATTTTACCTCCTCATATAATATTTTTGCTGGTGCTGTACACAACTTAATATAAAATAAGTTTCCTTTTGTAACTCTTTATATGTAATAAATGCTTTGTATGACTCTGGTATTCCACTGATTTCTTCTCCGTCATATGTATATATTGTATTTAGTAATCCATAAGTGTAACATGTCTTAACTAGAGTAGCACTGGTTTTTGGTTGTGCTCTAAGTCTATTGTATATTTGTAATTTTTGAGTTGTATAGTCTTGACTTGGATCTTTGGTTTGGTTAGATCTGGGTTGAGATTTAAATAAGTTTGGACTCTATATATCTTTTCAATGTAGGTTTGTGTAATATAATTGTATCTTTTCTTTCACTCTGGTTTTGTATACTCACTGCATAGGTAGAAGTTTGTGGTTCTATGGGTATTTCTTTTGATGTATTTTGAATAAATGATTTTGCAAATAACTGGTTGAAATTTGTATCTCGTGGTTTTTCACTAACTTTTCTGCTTGTACCTGCAGCTGTATTTAAACAAACATTATGGGTTTTAGGGATTTTCCCATCGTCTCCTTTTATCTCTGGAATTTACCGTCTTCTGATCGTCGTAGCTCCGCATTTTTATAGTCATGATGCTGACTTTTATTAGCTTTAGACTTCAGGTTATCTTCATTAGTCTTTTGCTTTTATATCTCATTGTCCATACTATCCACTTTAGTACAAAGTGTAGTAATGGCTTTGAGTAGCTTTTCAATTGTATATTCGTCTTTGTTCTTAGTCTGAGTAGCTTTGTCTTGATAACTAGTCTGCAACACCATTCTTATTAGTCTTTATCAGTTCAATTGTAGATGTAAGGTTTAATATATTTAATACCAATCTTCTAATTTCTTTCATTGTTACTGAATTTTGTATTTTTCTGGTTAACCACCATTTTACTTGTGTATTATCTGTTCTTACAATAAATTTGTTATATACAATATATGGCTCAAATGCTAATAAACATTTATATACTGAAAATAATTCTTTCCTATTTATTTCCATATTTTTATATGTTCCTGAATAATATCTACAGTGATATTCTATATTATTATCATTATATTTATATTTTAATACTCCTTTATAACTTTTTTCACTTGCATCAGTTTCTACTATATAAAAAAAAATTTATCTTCATCCGGAAAATATAATTTTGGCAATGTTTTACATAATAATATTATAGTTTGTATTTGTGTTTGATCTCTATTATCAAAATGATATTCTACATCTTTCTTTAATTTTAGTTGTAACAGTTATTAATTTTCTGCTAATTTTTGTATATATTCTCTTACTTGGTTAACTAATCCTAAAAAGGATTGTAATTTCTTTTTTGTATCTAATTATTCATTCGAGGTTATTATTTTTGTACTATATGCATTAGCATTTTTATTTCATTTTTATCTAATTGTATTCCTAGGAATTCTATTTATTTTTTCATTACTTCTGCTTTCTTTTTACTTAAACTTATTCCTGAGTGTTGTATTATTTATAGTATAATAATATATTATCAATATTTACTACACAATTTTCTAGTTGTTTAAAATAGTTATCCAATAAATGTTGAAATCTACCTGTTGCATTTTTATATCCAAATGATAAAACATTCCATTCATAAAATCCTTGTGGTACTGTGAATGCTGTAAGTTTTTTAAGTTCTTCTTCTAACTTTAAATGATAAAATCCTGATTTACAATCAAATTTACTAAAGTAATTATATCCTTGTATTTGTCTTATCTTTAATATTTTATTTTATATTAGATAATTATATGATTTAGTTTTTGCATTTAAATTTCTATAATCAATTATCATTCTACTTTTTCCTCTTTTTTGTTCACTATATTTATTAACTATAGATGTCGGACTTGTATGTTAAGTATTACTTTCTTGTATATATCCATTTTTAGTAATTCACTTATATGTATTTTAAATTAATTTAAATCATTAAAATTATATTTTAATGGTTTTTGTGTTATTATACTATTTTCATTAATCAGCTCAATTTTAACTTCTGTTTTATTTTTTTCCCATCCTTGTAAAGGATCTTCGTTATATAATAATTCTAATTTTTCTTGGATTATTTTTACTTCATCCATGGAAAATATAATTAATTCTATTCTAGGGTCTTCATCTTTTATATTTTCTAATTTTTGTGTAATTTTTTAACTGTCTTTAATCCAGTATGTTACTTTTCTTCTTTTGTTACCTACTCTTTTTGCTCCTATTTTTTGTTTAAATGGTGTTGGGAACCACCAGTGTGTTTTTGTTATTATATGTGGATATAATTTTTCTAAGAATGGCATTCCTAATAACATATCCTTTGTTGTTAATTCAAAATTATATATTTCGTCTACAAATAATATTTTATCCCATATTTGTATTTTTATATTTTTTGCCTTGTATGTGATCATACTTCCTTCATCATTAAATCTTGTTACTACTATTTGTATTTTTAATTTTTCCCACTTTTCTTCTGGTAAACAATTGTATTTACATATATTAGCCTTTGCTCCTGTATCTATCATTGGTGTATAATATCTGTTATAATATCCGTCTATTATTATCTTCGCGAGTATATATATTTTTTTATATTAAAGTCCTTTTTATTATGACTTTTTTATTTTGATAATTTATCGTTAGTTGTTTATCCTCTATATTATATGGTTTTACTTGTTCTAGCCATTTTATTCCTAATGTTATATTTTCATTTCCTTGATACATTTTAAATTTTATCATCAATTGCATACCTCCAATTATTATTTCTTGTTCCGTTGTTTCTTCAATATTTATTAATATTTTTGCTTATTCTAAACATGAGTGTTCCGTAGTTATTATTTTATCTTTCATTACTAACTCTCTTGCAATATAGTTTTCTTCTTTGTCCTGTATTTATCAGTATTAAATATTTTCGTTGCTCCATTATTCCTGTTATATAATAATGATGTAGTTTTATTTCTTCTTCTATTAATTTTTGTGAAATTATATTTATTTTTTTGGAATTATTTGAAGTACTCATTTTTTATGATGTTTGTGGTATATCATTATTATTAATTCTTTTTGATATGCTTATTCTTTCTTGTACTATCCTAAATCTTCTTATATATCAATTTTATTATAACTATAGGCATTATTATATATAATCGTAACTAGTTTTTCAAAGGGGTTTTCTATTTTTATTTTATTTATTTTATTCTTTGCTGTTATTTTATATTTTGTTGTTAAAACATATAAATTCTTACATCTAGTTGTAAATATTTTACTTCCAGGTGCTAGTTCTATTCCTGACATTTTCCAATATAATACTAATGATTTATCTATTTTTCTGTCATTAATTGCTACTGGGTAATTAACACTTTATAAATTTAAATTTTTGGTATATGAAGTTACCTTTTAATGCAATTATTATACTTTTTTCTATAGGTTGTATAATTCTATAATCTGCTAAATATATTTCTATAGGTGTATCTATTTCTTCCCTAAAACATGCTTTTATTAATATTTCAGTTCCTCCTAAATGTACATATTTAATTGGGTTTTTTGCATTTATTTCTTGTATTTCTTTATTAATTATTCTCTTATTTATTATTGGTATTTTAGCTTTTCCTTTGATATACTTACAATCTATGATATGTTCTCTTTGGCTTACTACATAATATTCTTCTTTTTGTCTTTTAAACCAATTTTTTATTTTTGACACTTCTAATATTTTTTCTACACTTAGTTCTAATTGTTTTCCTTTTATTTATTCAATATACTATTATCAAATATTATTTTTTGTTCTAAAGATTTTTCATCTGTACATTCTTCTTTATTTATTATTTGCATATCTGCTTCAATCATATTTTATATTATAAAATTCATCATCTGGTTCTAATTCTATGTCAATATCTACTTCATTTTCTGATATTTCATATATACTATCTTCACTTTCTAAATCATAATCGACATATTCTATTTGTGTATATTTTTCATTTTCCATAATTATTTCTGATATTTATTTCCTCTTTGGATTTTTAGGTAATTTACAATTTTTAGTTATATGTCCTAATTTTCCACAATTATAGCAAGTACATTCCGTCAATTTCTTTTTGGTCAAAATGGTGTTTTAGTTTTGTAATATTTTACATAATATCTCTTCCTTGGTTTTTTATATTTATATGTTTATCTGAATTTTTTTTTTAATTTTTATTTCTATTATAATTGTTTTTATAACATCTTTCTGTACAACCAAATTGAGGTGATATTTTATTTTTGCAACATGCTAAGTTTTTTAATAATACTTTTTCCATTTTTATATCTTCTTTATGTTTTTCACATAGTTCTATAAACCATCGTTGTAAGAATTTCATTCTAGCTCCTAAAGTATCTGTTGATTCTACTTCATTCCAACTTTTTATTATTTTTGAATTAAAAGGTTCTGGTAATTTTGTAAAATATATTTTTCTTATTTCCTTACTTTCTTCCATGTTATATGTTCCTTTATAATAATATTCTCTAAATGCACATGTATATTCATCTATATGAAGCATATTACATATTGTCAGTTTTGCCATTACATTTTTATTTATAACTTTTTGTTTATTTTGTTCTTCTACTTCTGTTGTCATACTACTAAATTCATTTCTTATAGCTATTTCGTATTTATTTAATATTTTCATAGATGTTATAGCTGTTTCTCCATTATATTTTTTATTATTTCTTAAAGTCTTTATACTTTCTTCCGTTAAATTTTGTAACCATAATTTTACTGTTCCTATAAGTGTTCTTTCTATATATCCTGGTGTTTCTGTCATTCCTATTTTGTTATCTATTAATTGTTTTGATATATATCCCATCCATAATTGAATTGTTTTATTTAGATCGGCTACACAGTCTAAATCTAAAAAATTGTGTTGTTCAGTTGTTGATTTAGGTGTCCATTTGTTTAATCTTTTATCCCATAAAAATTTTCCCCTATCATATTTTCATAACTTACATTATAATATGTTGGATTTAAGTATTTTGGGTTTTTTACTCTTGATATACTAGGTTATTACTTCATTACTATATCTCCCGTATTTATTTCTACATTTTTTGTATTATCTATATTGTCTAAAAGTTCTGTATATGTTTCACTTATTTCTGAGTGTTGTTCTTCTAAATCATCATTGATATCATCAATTCTTACTTCTGGCAGATTAGTTAGATTATCTTGATTACTTTCTTCTAATTTTATCTTCTAATTGCAATCTTTCTTTAAATTTGT
This sequence comes from Solanum lycopersicum, assembly GCF_036512215.1. Classification (NCBI taxonomy): domain Eukaryota; kingdom Viridiplantae; phylum Streptophyta; class Magnoliopsida; order Solanales; family Solanaceae; genus Solanum; species Solanum lycopersicum. Next base: position 18,887,005 of record NC_090805.1, read on the forward strand.
TTATCTTGTTTGCTAAGTTTCTTTTTTGTTCTTTTTCTTTTTATTTTATTTCATACATTTCTTTCAACGTTGCTAATTCTTTTTCTAATTCTAAAATTTGTTTATTTTTTACTTCTTCTATTTGTTGTACTTCTTTTTTCGCTTGATGTTTTATTTTTTTAATTTCCATTTTTCTATCTATTTCTTTATTTTGTTTAACTATCCTCACCATAACAGTTAAACTATCTTCTAATTTTATCGTTTCTTTTTATAACATTAAACTTAAATTGTCACCTCTTTTCTTATATCTTCTTCCTAGATTAGAAAATATTATCCTTATTTTTAATCCTTCATAGTTTTCAAATATTTTTTCGTCTATTGCATATTTGTCACGATCCAAACCGGGTTGCGACTGGCACCAACACTTACCCTCCTATGTGAGCGAACCAACCAATCTAACCTTAACATTTCAATATAATATAAACAGAAAGTAATGCGGAAGACTTAAACTCATAATTAGAATCAATAACTATTATTATCCCCAAAATCTGGAAGTCATCACCACAAGAACATCTACGATCAAATGACTAAACTAAGAGTATTCTAAAAGCTAAAAATACATAAGAAGCTAGTCCATGCCGGAAGTTCAAGGCATCAAGACTTGAAGAAGAAGATCCAGTCTAAGCTAGAAGCATTAGCTCACCCTGAATTTCCGATGTAGTAAGACTGGCTTGAATTACTGTTGAGTTGAAGACGATGGCACGTTTGCTGCACTCCACAAATAAACAAGAAGAAAACATAAAAGTAGGGGTCAGTACAAAACACGGGTACTGAGTAGATATCATCGGCCAACTCAAAATAGAAATCAATATATACCAAGTAATATCATAAAATCAACTATGATACTCAACATGTAGCAACAACAAATACTATATCATTAACAATTACCGTCAAGTTCACACATGAGGACTCAAGCCTCAATACCATACTCATTTGGGACTCATGTTCATTAGATTGAGTATACTAACATCTTTCAAGATTCATTATGTAACGACCCGTTTAGTCGTTTTGAGCAACAGACTTCAATTCTGGAAAAACTGGCAGAAGCGACGGACCCCACGATGGAACGTCATGGGCACGACGGACCGTCGAGGGTGTCTCGTCCCAAAACACTTAGAAAATCTAAAATTGGGTACTGGAAATCAACTCTCAGAACTTTGTGACGGAATGGCAGGACGGACCGTCACAGGTGTGACGGACCGTCGTGATCCAACGTTTCAAAACACTTAGAAAATCTGAAATTGGGTACTGAAAATGAACTCTCTGAACTTTGTGACGGAATGACAGGACGGACCGTCACAGGTGTGACGGACCGTCACAGACCCTTGGTGGAAATTTGGGTCTCAGAACTCTGCGACGACCTGCAGGACGGACCGTTGCAGGCACGATGGCCCGTCACAGGTTGCGCAAATCCCAGGCAGAGTCGGATTTCTGGTGAAGTTTTAATGGACATTTTTGGACTATTCTTTCCTTAATTATAGATTTCGTGGGTTTATATTAATAACTCAAATTCTTGGGGGTTAAAAGAGGTAACCCTAAGTTAATTAGTGGGGTATTATTGCCACCTTTTATTCTTAATTATATAATAATTAGGGTAAAAGAAAGAGGGTTGAATAAGAAAAATAGAAAGAACAAAGAGAGACAGAAAAAGAAAGAGAAACGAACGAGAAAGAGGAGAAACGAGAAGAAGAACAAAGCTTTGGGAACTTGCTTGCTTGATTTCTAATCTTCGGTGGAGGTAGGTTATTGTTTTCATGCTTTCATAGAAAACTCTTAATAGAGAATGGTGTGTATTGGTAGTATTGTAAACCCTTCTATATGCTTAATTGTATGTTTGCATGAATATGATTATGTGATTGCGATAAGATAAGCATGATGAAAATATTGAATCCCAAATCTTGAAAAGAAACTTTAATATACATTATTAATGATGATGCCTTGGTATAGAAGAAGGCTTGATGAATTAAAGTAATGGGATTGAGGATGCCTTGGTATAGAGAAGGCTTGATGATTTACACAATGATATTAGTGGATCGGAGTGTCACGTACCGACACATGTAGGGGATCGGGTGTCACGAACCGACACGTAGAATTAGGGGATCGGGTGTCACGAACCGATACGTAGAATTAGGGGATCGGGTGTCACGAACCGACATGTAGAATTAGGGGATCGGGTGTCACGAACCGACACGTAGATTTAGGGGATCGGGTGTCACGAACCGACACGTAGATTTAGGGGATCGGAGTGTCACGTACCGACACAAGAGGAATAATGAACATGAGGGATCAGAGTGTCACATACCGACACAAGAGGAATAATGAATATGAGGTAGCGGAGTGTCACGTACCGACACAAGAGAAATAAAGATAATGAATCTTGAAAGATGTTAATATACTCAATCTAACGAACATGATTCCCAAATGAGTATGGTATTGGGGCTTGAGTCCTCATGTGTGAACTTGACGGTAATTGTTAATGATATAGTGCTTGTTGTTGCTACATGTTGAGTATCATAGTTGATTTTATGATATTACTTGATATATACTGTTTTCTATTTTGAGTTGGCCGATGATATCTACTCAGTACCCGTGCTTTGTACTGACCCCTACTTTTATTGTTTTCTTTTTGTTTAATTGTGGAACGCAGCAAACGTGCCGTCATCTTCGACCCAACAGTAATTCAAGCCAGTCTTCGTCACACCGGATCTTCAGGGTGAGCTAACGCTTCTAGCTTGGACTGGATCTCCTCCTTCATGTCTTGATGCCTTGAACCTCCGGCAGGGACTAGCTTCTTGTGTATTTTTAGTTTTTAGAATACTCTTAGTTTAGTCATTTGATTGTAGATGTTCTTGTGGTGATGACTTCCAGGTTTTGGGAATAATAGATGTTGAATATTGATAGTTATTGAATTGGTTTTTATTAATGAGTTTAAGTCTTCCGCATTACTTTCTGTTGTTATTACATTGAAATGTTAAGGTTTAGATTGGTTGGTTCGCTCACATAGGAGGGTAAGTGTGGGTTCCAGTCGCAACCCGGTTTCGGTCGTGGCACATTATCTTTATTTCTCTTGTGTCGGTACGTGACACTCCGCTCCCTCAATATTCATTAATCCTCTTGTGTCGGTACGTGACACTCTGATCCCCTAATTCTACGAGTCAGTTCGTGACACCCGATCCCCGAAATCTATGTGTCGGTTCGTGACACCCCATCCCCTAAATCTACGTGTCGGTTCGTGACACCCGATCCCCTAATACTACGTGTCGGTTCGTGACACCCGATCCCCTAATACTACGTGTCGGTTCGTAACACCTGATCCCCTAATACTACGTGTCGGTTTGTGACACCCGATCCCCTAATTCTACGTGTCGGTTCGTGACACCCGATCCCCTAATACTACGTGTCGGTTCGTGATACCCGATCCCCTAATTCTACGTATCGGTTCGTGACACCCGATCCCCTAATCTCCTTCCATCAATTTATCAAGCCTTCTTTCTTACCAAGGCATCATCAATCCCATTATTTTAGTTCATCATGCCTTCTTTTATACCAAGGCCTCATTATTAACAAAGAGATTAGGATTTTGCACGATTTGGGATTCAATAACTTCATCATGCTTATATAATCACAATTATATAATTACATTCATGCAAGCATACAATTAAGCACATAGCAGGGTTTACAATATTATCAATACATATCATTCTCTATTAAGAGTTTACTACGAATATCGTAAGAGAAACCATAACCTACCTCTACCAAAGAATTGCGATCAACAAGTTATCTTCTCAAAATCCTTGCTATCCTCTTCGTTTCTCTTTCTTTTTCTGTTTTCTCTTTGTTCTTTCTATTTTTCTTATTCAAACCCTCTTTCTTTTACCCTAATTAACATATAATCAAGTGTAAAAGATGGAAATAATAACCCTCTAATTAACTTAAGGTTACCTCTTTTAACCCCCAAGTAATTAGACTTATTAACATTAACCCACTAACCTTATAATTAAAGCAGGAATAGTCAAAAACGTCCCTTAAAACGTATAAAGAAATCTGACCCGGACTGGGATTGCGCAACCTGTGACGGGCCGTTGTGCCTGCGACAGTCCGTCCTGCAGGTCGTCGCAAAGTTCAGAGACCCAAATTTCCACCAAGGGTCTATGACGGTCCGTCACACCTGTGACGGTCCGTCCTGCCATTTCGTTACGAAGTTCAGAGAGTCGATTTTCAGTACCTAATTTTTAGTTTTCTATGTGTTTTGAAACGAGACCGTGCGATGGTCCGTCGTGCCCATGATGGTCCGTCGTTGGGTCCGTCGCCTCAGCCTGTTTTTCCAGAAATAAAATCTGCTGCTCAAAACTACTAAACAGGTCATTACAATAGATACCAATTTACCCATCGTTCATCCCCGAACGATCACAAGAAGGAAAACAAGGGCGAAAAGGAGTACCTGAATCTGTAAACAGATGTGGGTATTTTTCTCGCATATCCGCCTCCTTCTCCCAAGTGGCTTCTTCAACGGGTCGATTCTTCCATTGAACTTTGATGGATGCAATCTCCCTTGATCTCAACTTGCGAATTTCTCTATCTAGAATGGCAACAGGTTCCTCCTCATAAGATAAATTCTCATCAAGCAAAACTGAATCCCAACGGATAATGTAATTTCCATCCCCATGGTATCTTTTCAACATCGACACATGGAATACCGGATGCACTCCGGACAGCCCTGGAGGCAAGGCTAACTCATAAGCCACCTCCCCTACTCGCTTAAGTACTTCAAAGGGGCCAATGTACCTTGGACTTAGCTTACCCCTTTTACCAAACCGCATCACCCCTTTCATGGGCGAAACCTTCAGGAAGACTTGTTCACCCTCCATAAACTCCAAATCTCTATCCTTACGATCTGCGTACTCCTTCTGTCTACTTTGAGCCGCTAGAAGCTTTTCTTGAATAGATTTTACCTTCTCCATTGAATCTCTCAGAAGATCAGTACCCCAAGGTCTAACCTCGAACGCATCAAACCAACCAATGGGGGACCTATATCTCCTACCATAAAATGCTTCAAATAGAGCCATATCAATGCTCGAGTGATAGCTATTATTGTATGAAAATTCCGCTAAGGATAAGAAGCTATCCCAATGGCCACCAAATTCTATCACGCACGCACGAAGCATATCCTCCAACACTTGAATCGTTCACTCAGACTGACCATCGGTCTGAGGATGGAACGCAGTACTAAGGTCCAACCTAGTACCCAATTCCGCATGCAATGTTTTCCAAAACATAGAAGTAAACTGCGTACCTCTATCTGATATGATGGATAGTGGAACCCCATGCAACCGAACGATTTCTGAGATATAGATCTTGGCTAACTTCTCAGCATTGTAAGTCACCTTAACTGGAATAAAATGAGCAGACTTAGTTAACCTATCAACAATCACCCAAATAGAGTCGTACTTACCCATCATCTTTGGAAGACCAACCACGAAGTCCATTGCGATTCTCTCCCATTTCCATTCCGGAATGGGCATCCTCTAAAGTGTTCCTCCGGACCTTTGGTGTTCATACTTTACTTGTTGACAATTTAGACATTTGGCAATAAAATCCACAATGTCACGCTACATTATACTCCACCAAAAGTGTGGCTTTAGGTCACGGTACATCTTTGTTGCACCCGGATGTATCAAATACCTTGAACTATGAGCCTCTGTCAGAATAGTGTTGATCAAATCATCGACGCGGGGTACACATACCCTTCCCTTGATCCTCAAAACACCTTCCTCATCATTTTGTGCTTCCTTAGCCTCTCCTCACAATACCTTATCTTGAATTCTGCACAGTTTCTCATCATCAGACTGTCTTCCCTTAATCTTGTCAAGAAAGGAAGATCTTGCCTCCACAGAAGCCAACAATCCTCCCTTCTCATTTACTTCAAATCTCATCAAGTCATTAGCTAGAGTCTGAACCTCTCTAGCCAATGGGTGTCTAGAAGCTTGCAAGTGAGCTAGACTTCCCATGCTTCCCGCCTTTCTACTTAAAGCATCCGCTACAACATTCGCTTTTCCCGGATGATACACGATAGTGATATCGTAGTCCTTTAGTAGCTCCATCCATCTCCGTTGCCTCAAGTTCAAATCCTTCTGAGTAAAGACATACTGAAGGCTACGATGATCCATGTAGACCTCACACTTAACCCCATATAAATAGTGTCTCCATTGCTTTAATGCAAACACTACCGCAGCCAATTCCAAATCATGAGTTGGATAGTTACGTTCATGCACTTTTAATTGTCTTGAAGCATAAGCAATCACATTCTTCTCTTGCATTAGCACTGCACCCAAACCCGAATAGGATGCATCACAATAAACAATGAAGTTCTTACCCTCTACTGGCAAGGTAAGGATAGGTGCGGTAGTCAACAAAGTCTTGAGCTTCTGAAAGCTTTCCTCACATTCGTCCGACCATACAAATGGAACATTCTGCTTAGTCAAGTTCAATAATTGGGAAGCAATAAAAGAGAATCCCTTGACAAATCGACGGTAGTAGCTAGCTAACCCAACAAAGCTCCTTATTTCTGACACATTAGTAGGTCTTACCCAATTCTTCACTGTCTCAATCTTAGAAGGATCCACTATCACTCCATCCTTAGAAACCACGTGCCCCAAGAAGGACACTGCATCTAGCCAAAACTCACACTTAGAGAACTTGGCATAAAGCTTTTTCTCCCTCAACATTTCCAATACCATTCTCAAATGCTCTTCATGTTCCTTCTTGCTCTTTGAGTATACCAATATATCATCAATAAATACGATCACGAAGAGGTCCAAATATGGCTTAAAAATCCCGTTCATCAAGCTCATGAACGCAGCAGGGGCATTCGTAAGACCAAAAGACATCACTACAAATTCGTAATGCTCATACCTCGTTCGAAAAGCAGTCTTTGGCACATCCGTTGCCCGTATTTTCAATTGATGATAACCGGATCTCAAGTCAATCTTAGAGAAGACACAAGCACCTTGTAACTGATCGAACAAGTCATCAATGCGAGGAAGAGGGTACTTGTTCTTTATGGTTGCCTTGTTCAACTGCCGGTAGTCAATGCACATCCGAAAACTCCCATCCTTCTTCTTCACAAACAAAACCGGAGCACCCCAAGGAGATGCACTTGGTCTAATAAAGCCTTTGTTTAACAACTCTTGAAGTTGGGCTTTTAACTCTCTTAACTCCGCAGGAGCCATTCTATAAGGGGGCATCGAAATGGGGCGAGTACCCGGTTCAAGGTCAATACAGAAATCAACATCCCTATCTGGTGGCATACCAGGAAGATCTGCAGGGAACACACCCTGAAACTCACGGACCACCGAAACCGACTCAATCGAAGGTACTTGGGTAGTGTCATCCTTGAGATGTGCCAAGAAAGCTAAACACCCTTTACTAACCATTTTCTTAGCACGAAGAAAGGAGATGATACGCACCGGATTGGAAGTGTAGTCACCCTCCCACACTAACGGATTTGTCCCAGGCTTGGCTAACGTCACCGTTTTAGCATTACAACCCAAGATCGCAAATTGCGGAGAAAGCCAAGTCATACCCAGAATTACATCAAAATCATCCATTTCTAAGATAACCAAATCTACATAAGTGTTGCTCCCCACAAAGTTCACCAAACAAGACCTATATACCTTTTCAACTACCACAGACTCACCCACCGGAGTAGAAACACGAATAGGCATATCAAGTAATTCACAATGCAAATTTAGACCATTAGCAAATGAGGAAGATACATAAGAAAACGTGGATCCAGGATCAAACAATACAGAAGCCACGCAATCACAAACCAGAAGATTACCTGTGATGATAGCATCACATGCCTCCGCTTCAGACTGCCCAGGGAAAGCGTAACAATGGGCCCTATCGTTTGTCTGTCCATTGCCCCTACCATGTTGTGATGTAGTGGCTCCAGTTTGCCCATAACCTCGACCATTTTGGTGACCACCATTACCTCGACCACCACGTCCTCCAGAATAACGGCCTCTACCATTACCACCTCTACCTCTAGCTATTGGGGGTCTATAACTCTGTTTTGGACAATTCCTCCTAATATGTCCAGTCTCCCCACATCCATAACACTCTCTGGAGTCAAGCAAAGGTCTCTCAGAGAAGTGTTGACCGGTCTGAGGTGGACCCCCAACTACAGTCTGTAGTGAAGACTGAATGGGTCGAACTGAGTAACCTCCGGAACCTTGTCCTCTAGAGTAAGAACCATTAAACTCACCTCCCTTTCGAAACCTCTTTGATGTCGATGCCATGGTGAATTCATCTGGCTTCACTCCTTCCACCTCTACCACGAAATCTACCACTTCTTGGAAGGATTTTGCCGTAGCCGCTACCTGTAAGGATGAAATCCGCAACTCTGACCTCAACCCCTTCACAAAACGACGAATCCGCTCTTGTGGACTGGAACAAAGTTGGGTGGCATATCTGGATAGTGCACGAAACATAGCCTCATATGCATTGACCGACATCCTGCCTTGCTCTAGGCTCAAGAACTCATCCCTTTTCCTATCCCTCAATGTCCGAGGGATATACTTCTCCATAAAAAAGCTAGAGAATGAGGCCCAACTCATAGGTGGTGCCTCTGTTGGTTGACACTCAATATGCGACCGCCACCACATTTTGGCGTTCCCTTGAAACTGATAAGTCACAAACTCCGCACCAAACCGTTCTACTATACCTATCTTGTTTAGTAGCTCGTGACAGTCAACCAGAAAATCATAAGCATCCTTCGATTCAGCACCCTTGAAGACCGTAGGTTTCAATTTCAAGAACTTACTGAAAAGTTCATGCTGATCATTTGTCATTATAGGCCCAGTAGTCAGACGTGGAAATGTGCCTATGTCCAATGAGGCATCCATACGAGGAGCCATAGTGGCTGCATGTTGTACTTCTGAAATCGGAGGTGTTGGCGCAGAAAACACTGGAGGTGCCTGACCTTGATCAGACAACCCACTGAGATAGGCGAGAACCTGATTGATCATCTCTGGGGTAGGTTGGGGTGGCAATCCCTTATTCTGCACTTGTTCAGTTTCCCGATCCTCCCCTTCTCTTATTACTTCCTCAGTCGGTGGAGGAGTCACTGCCCTAGTATCAGATGGGCTAGGTGCTCGTCCTCTTCCCCTAGAGGACGCCCTCCCACGACCTCTACCACGGCTTCCTACCGCTGCTCTTCCTCGAGCTACAGCCCCAGTGGCTGGCTCAGACGCACCCTGTCCCGCCGGTGCTGGTGTTGGTGTTGGCGTAGTCGTTGCTCTAATTCTAACCATCTGCGAAAGAGAGTGAAGATGGTCAGATACCAATTCGTATCGCCTAGATACCAATTGGACTCAAGTAGTAGCACGAAAGAAAGAATGAAAGAGTAAAATTTTCCTAAATTCTTATAGCCTCTCAAGGAAAAGTAAAGGCGTCCCCCTACCGTTCCTTAAGACTCTACAAGACCTGTTCTTGTGTGATGAGACCAACGAATCTAATGCTCTGATACCAAGTTTGTCACGACCCAAACCGGGTTGCGACTGGCACCCACACTTACCCTCCTATGTGAGCGAACCAACCAATCTAACCTTAACATTTCAATATAATATAAACAGAAAGTAATGCGGAAGACTTAAACTCATAAATAGAATCAATAACTATTATTATCCCCAAAATCTGGAAGTCATCACCACAAGAACATCTACGATCAAATGACTAAACTAAGAGTATTCTAAAAGCTAAAAATACATAAGAAGCTAGTCCATGCCGGAAGTTCAAGGCATCAAGACTTGAAGAAGAAGATCCAGTCCAAGCTAGAAGCATTAGCTCACCCTGAATTTCTGATGTAGTAAGACTGGCTTGAATTACTGTTGAGTTGAAGACGATGGCACGTTTGCTGCACTTCACAAATAAACAAAAAGAAAACATAAAAGTAGGGGTCAGTACAAAACACGGGTACTGAGTAGATATCATCGGCCAACTCAAAATAGAAATCAATATATACCAAGTAATATCATAAAATCAACTATGATACTCAACATGTAGCAACAACAAATACTATATCATTAACAATTACCGTCAAGTTCACACATGAGGACTCAAGCCTCAATACCATACTCATTTGGGAATCATGTTCATTAGATTGAGTATATTAACATCTTTCAAGATTCATTATCTTTATTTCTCTTGTGTCAGTACGTGACACTCCGCTCCCTCAATATTCACTAATCCTCTTGTGTCGGTACGTGACACTCCGATCCCCTAATTCTACGTGTCGGTTCGTGACACCCGATCCCCTAAATCTATGTGTCGGTTCGTGACACCCGATCCCCTAAATCTACGTGTCGGTTCGTGACACCCGATCCCCTAATACTACGTGTCGATTCGTGACACCCGATCCCCTAATACTACGTGTCGGTTCGTGACACCCGATCCCCTAATACTACGTGTATGTTTGTGACACCCGATCCCCTAATTCTACGTGTCGGTTCGTGACACCCGATCCCCTAATACTACGTGTCGGTTCGTGACACCCGATCCCCTAATTCTACGTGTCGGTTCGTGACACCCGATTCCCTAATCTCCTTCCATCAATTCATCAAGCCTTCTTTCTTACCAAGGCATCATCAATCCCATTATTTTAGTTCATCACGCCTTCTTTTATACCAAGGCCTCATTATTAACAAAGAGATTAGGATTTTGCAAGATTTGGGATTCAATAACTTCATCATGCTTATAAAATCACAATTATATAATTACATTCATGCAAGCATACAATTAAGCACATAGCAGGGTTTACAATATTATCAATACATATCATTCTCTATTAAGAGTTTACTACGAATATTGTAAGAGAAACCATAACCTACCTCTACCGAAGAATTGCGATCAATAAGTTATCTTCTCAAAATCCTTGCTATCCTCTTTGTTTCTCTTTCTTTTTCTGTTTTCTCTTTGTTCTTTCTATTTTTCTTATTCAAACCCTCTTTCTTTTACCCTAATTAACATTTAATCAAGTGTAAAAGATTGCAATTATAACCCACTAATTAACTTAAGGTTACCTCTTTTAACCCCCAAGTAATTAGACTTATTAACATTAACCCACTAACCTTATAATTAAAGCAGGAATAGTCAAAAACGTCCCTTAAAACGTATAAAGAAATCCAACCCGGACTAGGATTGCGCAACCTGTGACGGGCCGTCGTGCCTGCGACGGTCCGTCCTGCAGGTCGTCGCAAAGTTCAGAGACCCAAATTTCCACCAAGGGTCTGTGATGGTCCGTCCTGCCATTTCGTTACGATGTTCAGAGAGTCGATTTTCAGTACCTAATTTTCAGTTTTTCTAAGTGTTTTGAAACGAGACCCCCGCGACGGTCCGTCATGCCCATGATGGTCCGTCGTTGGGTCCGTCGCCTCAGCCTGTTTTTCCAGAAATAAAATCTGCTGCTCAAAACGACTAAACAGGTCGTTACAATATTCTTCCTTATTCATTTAAAAATTATGTTGTAGTTTATACTCTAGATTATTTATTTGTATTTCAAGATATAACATAGTATTTCTTTGTGCTATTATAGATTTTTCACAATTACTCATGTTCAGAAGATAAAATAATAACTATGGTACACTCCTGTTCAGAATTACCAAAAGTATTAATAAATATTGAAGAAACAACGGAACAAGAAATAATAATCGGAGGTATACCAATGATAATAAAATTTAAAATATATCAAGGAAATGAAAATAAAACATTAGGAATAAAATGTCTAGAACAAGTAAAAAAAATATAATATAGAGGATAAACAACTAACGATAAATTATCAAATTAAAAAAGTCATAATAAAAAGGACTTTAATATATTAAAAAAATATATGAAAATATATATACTCGCGAAGATAATAATAGAAGGACATTATAACAGATATTATACACCATTGATAGATACATGAGCAGAATCTAATATATGTAAATACAATTGTTTACCAGAAGAAAAATGAAAAAAATTAAAAACACCAATAGTAGTAAAATGATTTAATAATGAAGGAAGTATGATCACGTACAAGGTAAAAAATATAAAAATACAAATATAGGATAAAATATTAACTGTAGACAAAATATTTAATTTTGAATTAACAACAAAGGATATGTTATAAGGAATGTTATTTATAGAAATATTATATCCCCATATAATAACAAAAACACACTGGTGGTTCACAACACCATGTAAACAAAAGATAGGAGCAAAAAGATTAGGGAACAAAAGAAGAAAAATAACAGAATTGATTAAAGGCAGTGAAAAAATTACACAAAAACTAGAAAATATAAAAGAAGAAGACCCTAGAATAGAATTAATTATATTTTCCATAGATAAAGTAAAAATGATCTAAGAAAAATTAGAATTATTATATAATGAAGATCCTTTACAAGGATGGAAAAAACATAAAACAGCAGCTAAAATTGGACTAATTGATGAAAATAGTATAATAACACAAAAACCATTAAAATATAATTTTAATGATTTAAACGAATTTAAAATACATAAGTGAATTACTAAAAATGGATATATACAAGAAAGTAATAGTAAACATACAAGTCCGGCATCTATAGTTAATAAATATAGTGAACAAAAAAGAGGAAAAAGTAGAATGGTAATTGATTATAGAAATTTAAATGCAAAAACTAAATCATATAATTATCTAATATCAAATAAAATATTAAAGATAAGACAAATACAAGGATATAATTACTTCAGTAAATTTGATTGTAAATCAGGATTTTATCATTTAAAGTTAGAAGATGAATCTAAAAATTTACAGCATTCACAGTACCACAAGGATTTTATGAATGGAATGTATTACCATTTGGATATAAAAATGCACCGGATAGATTTCAACATTGTATGGATAACTATTTTAAACAACTAGATATTGTGTAGTATATATTGATGATATATGATTATATTCTAAAACACAACATGAACACATAAGATTATTTAAAAAATTTATACGTATAATACAACATTCAGGAATAAGTTTAAGTAAAAAGAAAGCAGAAGTAATGAAAAAACAAATAGAATTCCTAGGAATACAAATAGATAATAATGAAATTGTCATGACCCAAAACGAGCCGCGAGTGGCACCCACCCTTACTCTCCTAGGTGAGCGAACCAACAAATCTAACCCCAATATTTACCGGTAAAACAATTTTGAATATTAACCATAATGCGGAAGATCCAAACCTCATTAACGAAATCAATTAAATCAACTTCTAAAGTTAAATACTTATCATTCCCAAAATCTGGAAGTCATCACATCAAGAACAACTATCCTCAAATTTCTAAATCAAAGAGTATTTAAGAAGCTAAAAAATAGTAAAAAGATGGTCCATGTCCAAACTTCAAGACATCAAGACGTGAAGGAGAGAATCCAGCACGAGCTAGGAATAATAGCTCACCCTGAATTCTGATATGCTGAAGACTGGCTAGATCTGAGTACGAGTCGAAGTCGACGGCACGCTTGCTGCACTCCACAAATAACAAAGAAGAAAATTTCAAGTAGGGGTCAGTACAAGGAACACGTACTGAGTAGGTATCATCGGCCAAATCAAAATAGAAAATAATATATACTGAATAATAATATAAAATCATCCATAATACTCAACAGGTGACAATCAACAAGTATAAAGACCATTGGCAACAACACCAAGCACACCATACTCATTTGGGAAAATAGGTTCTTTGAATTTGAGTACATTAACATAATTCAAGATTCGTTCTCTTTATCATTATTGTGTCAGAACGTGACACTCCGATCCATTATCACCATTTCGGAACGTGACACTCTGATCTCCTAATACTACCGTGTCGGAACGTGACACCCGATCCCCTAATACTACTGTGTCGGAATGTGACACCCGATCCATTTATCTCATTATTTTAGTTCATCAAGCCTTCTTTATGCCAAGGAGTTATCTTAATAGAGAGGATTTAAGATTGGAGATTCAACAGTCTCATCATTCTGACAACCACAATTACACAATCACAACATATAAACACACAATCAAGCGTATAGAAGACTTTACAATACCACCCAATACATATCGATCACTATTTAGAGTTTATCTATCACATAGAAATAAACCATAACCTACCTACACCAAAGAATCGTGATCAAGCAAGCTACCTTCCCAATGCCTTTGCTTTCCTCTTCGTTCTCTCTCTTTGTCGCTCGTTCTCCCTCTCTTCCTGTTCTTTTTATTTTTCTTCTCCATATTCTTTTTCTTTTACCCTAATTATCATATAATCAATTATAAAACATGATAAAAGTAACCCACTATTTATTCCCTTATTAACTTCTTTAACCCCCAAGTACATGTCACGACCCAAATCCGGGCCGCGACTGGCACCCACACTTACCCTCCTATGTGAGCGGACCAACCAATCTAAACCTTAACATTTCAATGTAATATCAACATAAAGTAATGCGGAAGACTTAAACTCATTAATAAAATCAATAACTATTATTATCCCCAAAATCTGGAAGTCATCACCACAAGAACATCTATGATCAAAGTACTAAACTAAGAGTATTCTAAAAAGCTAAAACAAATAAGGCTAGTCCATGTCGTAAGTTCAAGGCATCAAGACATGAAGGAGAAGATCCAGTCCAAGCTAGAAGCGTTAGCTCACCCTGAAGATCCGGTGTGACGAAGACTGGCTAGAATTACTGTTGAGTCGAAGACGACGGCACGTTTGCTACACTCCACAATTAAACAACAAGAAAACATAAAAGTAGGGGTCAGTACAAAACACGGGTACTGAGTAGATATCATCGGCCAACTCAAAATAGAAAACAGTATATACCAAGTAATATCATAAACTAAACTATGATACTCAACATGCAGCAACAACAAGTACTACATTATTAAGAATTACCGTCAAGTTCACACATGAGGATTCAAGCTTCGATACCATACTCATTTGAGAATTATGTTCTTTAGATTAAGCATATTAACATCTTTCAAGATTCATTATCTTTATTTCTCTTGTGTCGGTACATGACACTCCGCTCCCTCATATTCATTAATCCTCTTGTGTCGGTACGTGACACTCCGATCCCCTAAATCTACGTATCGGTTCGTGACACCCGATCCCCTAAATCTACGTGTCGGTTCGTGACACCGGATCCCCTAAATCTACGTATCGGTTCGTGACACCCGATCCCCTAAATCTACGTGTCAGTTCGTGACACCCGATCCCCTAAATCTACGTGTCGGTTCGTGACACCCGATCCCCTAAATCTACGTGTCGGTTCGTGACAACCGATCCCCTAAATCTACGTGTCGGTTCGTGACACCCGATCCCCTAAATCTACGTGTCGGTTCATGACACCCGATCCCCTAAATCTACATGTCGGTTCGTGACACCCGATCCCCTAAATCTACGTGTCGGTTCGTGACACCCGATCCCCTAATCTCATTCTATCAACTCATCAAGCCTTCTCCCTTACCAAGGCATCATCAATCTCATTACTTTAGTTCATCAAGCCTTCTCCCTTACCAAGGCATCATCAATCTCATTACTTTAGTTCATCAAGCCTTCTCCCTTACCAAGGCTTCATCATTAAAAAGAGATTAGGTTTTTATCAAGATTTGGGATTCAATAACTTCATCATGCTTAATATAATCACAATTATATAATCACGTTCATGCATGCATACAATTAAGAACATAGCAGGGTTTACAATACTATCAATATATATAATTCTCTATTAAGAGTTTACTATGAAAGCATGAAAACCATAACCTACTTCCACCGAAGATTCGTGATCAAGCAAGCAAATTTTCCCAAAGCTTTGTGTTTTCCTCTTCGTTTCTCCTCTCTCGATCAATCCTCTCACTCTCTTTGTTCTTTCTATTTTTCATTATTCAAACCCTCTTTCTTTTACCCTAATTAGTATATAATTAAGAATAAAAGATAGCAATAATGACCCACTAATTAACTTAAGGTTACCTCTTTTAACCCCCAAGTAATTAGACTTATTAACATTAACCCACTAACTTTATAATTAAAGCAGGAATAGTCAAAAACGTCCCTTATAACGTATCAAGTAATCCGATCCAGACTGGGATTACGCAGTCTCTGACGGCCCGTCGCGCTTGCGACGGTCTGTCCTGCTGCCCCGTCACAGAGTTCAGAGACTCAATTTCTCTGAAGAGTCTGTGACGGTCCGTCACACCTGTGACGGTTTGTCACACCTGTGACGGTCCGTCCTGCCATTCCGTTACAAAGTTCAGAGAGTAAATTTTCAGTACCTAATTTCAGATTTTCTAAGTGTTTTGAAACGAGACCCTGCGACGGTCCGTCATGCCCATGACGGTCCGTCGTGGGGTCCATCGTTTCTGCCAGTTTTTCCAGAATTGAAGTCTGCTGCTCAAAATGACTAAACAGGTCGTTACAATAGTTACCAATTTACCCATCGTTCGTCCCCGAACGATCACAAGAAGGAAAACAAGGAAGAAAAGGAGTACCTGAATCTGTAAACAGGTGTGGGTATCTTTCTCGCATATCAGCCACTTTCTCCCAAGTGGCTTCTTCAACGGGTCGATTCTTCCATTGAACTTTGATGGATGCAATCTCCCTTGATCTCAACTTGCGAATTTCTCTATCTAGAATGGCAACAGGCTCCTCCTCATAAGTCAAATTTTCGTCAAGCAAGACTGAATCCCAACGAATAATATAGTTTTCATCCCCATGGTATCTTTTCAAAATAGACACATGAAATACCGGATGCACTCCGGACAGCCCTGGAGGCAAGGCTAACTCATAAGCCACCTCCCCTACTCGCTTATGTACTTCAAATGGACCAATATACCTTGGGCTAAGTTTACCTCGCTTACCAAACCGCATCACCCCTTTCATCGGCGAAACCTTCAACAAGACTTGTTCACCCTCCATGAACTCCAAGTCTCTAACCTTTCGATCTGCATACTCTTTCTGTCTACTTTGAGCCGCTAACAACTTTTCTTGAATGGATTTCACTTTATCTAACGATTCTCTCAGAAGGTCAGAACCCCAAGGTCTAACCTCAAATGCATCAAACCACCCAATGGGAGACCTACATCTTCTCCCATATAGTGCCTCAAATGGGGCCATATCAATGCTTGAGTGATAGCTATTGTTGTAGGAGAACTCTGCTAAGGGTAAGAAGCTATCCCACTGACCACCAAATTCTATCACACATGCACGAAGCATATCCTCCAACACTTGAATCGTTCGCTCAGACTGACTATCGGTCTGAGGATGGAACGCAGTACTAAGGTCCAAGCTAGTACCCAATTCCGTATGCAATGTTTTCCAAAATTTAGAAGTAAACTGCGTACCTCTATCTGATATGATGGATAGTGGAACCCCATGCAACCGAACGATTTCTGAGATATAGATCTTGGCTAACTTCTCGGCATTGTAAGTCACCTTAACCGGAATAAAATGAGCAGACTTAGTTAACCTATCAACAATCACCCAAATAGAGTCGTACTTACCCATCGTCTTTGGAAGACCAACCACGAAGTCCATTGCGATTCTCTCCCATTTTCATTCCGGAATGGGCATCCTCTGAAGTGTTCCTCCGGGCCTTTGGTGTTCATACTTTACTTGTTGACAGTTTGGACATTTGGCAATAAAATCTACAATATCACGCTTCATTCTACTCCACCAAAAGTGTTGCTTTAGGTCACGGTACATCTTGGTTGCACCCGGATGTATTGAATACCTTGAACTATGAGCCTCTGTAAGAATGGTGTTGAGCAAATCATCGACGCGGGGTACACATACCCTTCCCTTAATCCTCAAAACACCTTCCTCGTCGATTTGTGCTTCCTTAGCCTCTCCTCGCAATACCTTATCTTGGATTCTTCTTAGTTTCTCATCATCAAACTGTTTTTCCTTAATCTTGTCAAGAAAGGAAGATCTTGCCTCCACACAAGCCAACAATCCTCCCTTCTCATTTACTTCTAATCTCATCAAGTTGTTAGCTAGAGTCTGAAACTCTCTAGCTAATGGGCGTCTAGAGGCTTGCAAGTGAGCTAGACTTCCCATGCTTCCCGCCTTTCTACTTAAAGCATCCGCTACAACATTCGCCTTCCCCGAATGATACAAAATGGTGATGTCGTAGTCCTTCAGTAGTTCCATCCATCTTCTCTGTCTCAAGTTCAAATCTTTCAGAGTAAAGACATACTGTAGACTACGATGATTCGTATAGACCTCACACTTAACCCCATAATAATAGTGTCTCCATTGCTTTAATGCAAACACTACCGCGGCCAATTCCAAATCATGAGTTGGATAGTTACGTTCATGCACTTTTAATTATCTTGAAGCATAAGCAATCACATTCTTCTCTTGCATTAGCACTGCACCCAAACCCGAATAGGATGCATCACAATAGACAATGAAATTCTTACCTTTCATTGGCAAGGTGAGAATGGGTGCGGTAGTCAACAAAGTCTTGAGCTTCTGAAATCTTTCTTCACACTCATCCGACCATACAAATGGAACATTTTGCTTAGTCAAGTTCGTCAGTTGGGAAGTAATAGCAGAGAATCCCTTGACAAATCGGCGGTAGTAGCTAGCTAACCCAACAAAGCTTCGTATTTCTGACACATTAGTAGGTCTTACCCAATACTTTATTGTCTCAATGTTAGATGGATCCACCATCACTCCCTCCTTAGAGACCACGTGTCCCAAGAAGGACACTGAATCTAGCCAAAACTCACACTTGGAGAATTTGTCATAAAGCTTCTTCTTCCTCAATAACTCTGACACCATTCTCAAATGCTCCTCATGTTCCTTCTTGCTCTTTGAGTATATCAGTATATCATCAATAAATACGATCACGAAGAGGTCCAAATATGGCTTAAAAATCCCGTTCATCAAGCTCATGAACGCAGCAGGGGCATTCGTAAGACCAAAAGACATCACTACAAATTCGTAATGCCCATACCTCATTCGAAAAGCAGTCTTTGGCACATCCGTTGCCCGTATTTTCAATTGATGATAACCGGATCTCAAGTAAATCTTAGAGATGACACAAGCACCTTGTAACTGATCGAACAAGTCATCAATGCGGGGAAGGGGATACTTGTTCTTTATGGTTACCTTGTTTAGTTGTTTGTAGTCTATACACATTCGAAAACTCCCATCCTTCTTCTTTACAAACAAAACCAAAGCACCCCAAGGAGATGCACTTGGTCTAATAAAGCCTTTGTTTAACAACTCTTGAAGTTGGGCTTTTAACTCTCTTAACTCCGCGGGAGCCATTCTATAAGGGGGTATCGAAATGGGGCGAGTACCCGGTTCAAGTTCAATACAGAAATCAATATCCCTATTTGGTGGCATACCAGGAAGATCTGCAGGGAACACATCCAGAAACTCACGGACCACCGAAACCGACTCAATCGAAGGTACTTGGGTAGTGTCATCCTTGAGATGTGCCAAGAAAGCTAAACACCCTTTACTAACCATTTTCTTAGCACGAAGAAAGGAGATGATACGCACCGGATTGGAAGTGTAGTCACCCTCCCACACTAACGGATTTGTCCCAGGCTTGGCTAACGTCACCGTTTTAGCATTACAATCCAAGATCGCAAATTGCGGAGAAAGCCAAGTCATACCCAGAATTACATCAAAATCATCCATTTCTAAGATAACCAAATCTACATAAGTGTTGCTCCCCACAAAGTTCACCAAACAAGACCTATATACCTTTTCAACTACCACAGACTCACCCACCAGAGTAGAAACACTAATAGGCATATAAAGTAATTCACAATGTAAATTTAGACCATTAGCAAATGAGGAAGATACATAAGAAAATGTGGATCCAGGATCAAACAATACAGAAGCCATGCAATCACAAACCAGAAGATTACCTGTGATGACAGCATCAGATGTCTCCGCTTCAGACCACCCAGGGAAAGCGTAAAAATGGGCCCTTTCGTTTGTTTGTCCGTTGCCCCTACCATGTTGTGATGTAGTGGCTCCAGTTTGCCCATCACCTCGACCATTTTGGTGACCACCATTACCTCGACCACCACGTCCTCCAGAATAACGGCCTCTACCATGACCACCTCTACCTCTAGCCATTGGGGGTCTATAACTCTGTTTTGGACAATTTCTCCTAATATGCCCAGTCTCCCCACACCCATAACACTCTCTGGAGTCAAGCATAGGTCTCTCAGAGAAGTGTTGACCGGTCTGAGGTGGACCCCCAACTACAGTCTGTAGTGAAGACTGAATGGGTCGAACTGAGTAACCTCCGGAACCTTGTCCTCTAGAGTAAGAACCATTAAACTCACCTCCCTTTTGAAACCTTTTTGATGTCGATGTCGTGGTGAAGTCATCTGGCTTCACTCCTTCCACCTCTATCACGAAGTCTACCACCTCTTGGAAGGATTTTGCCGTAGCCGCTACCTGTAAGGCTGAAATCCGCAACTCTGACCTCAACCCCTTCACAAAACGGCGAATCCACTCTTGTGGACTGAAACATAGTTGGGTGGCATACCGGGATAATGCACGAAAATTAGCCTCATATGCATTGACCGACATCCTACCTTGCTCGAGGCTCAAGAACTCATCCCTTTTCCTATCCCTCAATGTCCGAGGGATATACTTCTCCATAAACAAGCTAGAGAATGACGCCCAATTCATAGGTGGTGCCTCTGTTGGTTGACACTCAACATGTGACCGCCACCACATTTTGGCGTTCCCTTGAAACTGATAACTCACGAACTCAACACCAAACCATTCTACAATACCCATCTTGTATACTAGCTCATGACAGTCAACCAGAAAATCATAAGCATCCTCAGATTCAGTACCCTTGAAGACTGGAGGTTTCAATTTCAAGAAATTACTGAAAAGTTCATGCTGATCATTTGTCATTATAGGCCCAGTAGTCAGACGTTGAAACGTGCCTATATCTAATGAGGCATCCATACGAGGAGCCATAGTGGCTGCATGTTGTACCTCTGAAACTGGAGGTGTTGGTGCAGAAAACACTGGAGGTGCCTGACCCTGATCAGACAACCCACTAAGATAAGCGAGAACATGATTGATCATCTCTGGGGTAGGTTGGGTGGCAATTCCTCATTTTGCACTCGTTCATTTTCCCCGTCCTCCCCTTCTCTTATTACTTCCTACGTCGGTGGAGGAGTCACCGCCCTAACATCAAATGGGCTAGGTGCTCGTCCTCTCTCTCTAGAGGACGTCCTCCCACGACCCCTACCACGGCCTCTTGCCGTTGCTCTTCCTTGAGCCATTGCCGAGTGGCTGGCTCAGACGCACCCTGTTCCACTGGTGCTGGTGTTGGTGTTGGCGTAGTCGTTGCTCTAGTTCTAACCATCTGCGAAATAGAGTGAAGATGGTCAGATACCAATTTGTATCACCTAGATACCGATTGGACCCAAGTAATAGCACGAAAGATGAAGGAAAGAATGGAATTTTCCTAAAGTCTTATAGCCTCTCAAGGAAAAGTAAAGGTGTCCCCCTACCGTTCCTTAAGACTCTACTAGACTCTTTCTTGTGTGATGAGACCAACGAACCTAATGCTCTGATACCAAGTTTGTCACGACCCAAATCCGGGCCGCGACTGGCACCCACACTTACCCTCCTATGTGAGCGAACCAACCAATCTAAACCTTAACATTTCAATGTAATATCAACATAAAGTAATGCGGAAGACTTAAACTCATTAATAAAATCAATAACTATTATTATCCCCAAAATCTAGAAGTCACCACCACAAGAACATCTATGATCAAAGTACTAAACTAAGAGTATTCTAAAAAGCTAAAACAAATAAGGCTAGTCCATGCCGGAAGTTCAAGGCATCAAGACATGAAGGAGAAGATCCAGTCAAAGCTAGAAGCGTTAGCTCACCCTAAAGATCCGGTGTGACGAAGACTGGCTAGAATTACTGTTGAGTCGAAGACGACGGCACGTTTGCTGCACTCCACAATTAAACAAGAAGAAAACATAAAAGTAGGGGTCAGTACAAAACACGGGTACTGAGTAGATATCATCGGCCAACTCAAAATAGAAAACAGTATATACCAAGTAATATCATAAACTCAACTATGATACTCAACATGTAGCAACAACAAGTACTACATCATTAACAATTACCGTCAAGTTCACACATGAGGACTCAAGCCTCGATACCATACTCATTTGGGAATTATGTTCTTTAGATTGAGCATATTAACATGTTTCAAGATTTATTATCTTTATTTCTCTTGTGTCGGTACGTGACACTCCGCTCCCTCATATTCATTAATCCTCTTGTGTCGGTACGTGACACTCTGATCCCCTAAATCTACGTGTCGGTTTGTGACACCCGATCCCCTAAATCTACGTGTAGGTTCGTGACACCCGATCCCCTAAATCTACGTGTCGGTTCGTGACACCCGATCCTCTAAATCTACGTGTCGGTTTGTGACACCCGATCCCCTAAATCTACGTGTCGGTTCGTGACACCCGATCCCCTAAATCTACGTGTCGGTTCGTGACACCCGATCCCCTAAATCTACGTGTCGGTTCGTGACACCCGATCCCCTAAATCTACGTGTCGGTTTGTGACACTCGATCCTCTAAATCTACGTGTCGGTTCATGACACCCGATCCCCTAAATCTACGTGTCGGTTCGTGACACCCGATCCCCTAATCTCATTCTATCAACTCATCAAGCCTTCTCCCTTACCAAGGCATCATCAATCTCATTACTTTAGTTCATCAAGGCTTCTCCCTTACCAAGGCATCATCAATCTCATTACTTTAGTTAATCAAGCCTTCTCCCTTACCAAGGCTTCATCATTAAAAAGAGATTAGGTTTTTATCAAGATTTGGGATTCAATAACTTCATCATGCTTAATATAATCACAATTATATAATCACGTTCATGCATGCATACAATTAAGCACATAGCAGGGTTTACAATACTATCAATACATATCATTCGCTATTAAGAGTTTACTATGAAAGCATAAAAACCATAACCTACTTCCACCGAAGATTCGTGATCAAGCAAGCAAATTTTCCCAAAGCTTTGTGTTTCCTCTTCGTTTCTCCTCTCTCGATCAATCCTCTCTCTCTCTTTGTTCTTTCTATTTTTCTTTATTCAAACCCTCTTTCTTTTACCCTAATTAGTATATAATTAAGAATAAAAAATAGCAATAATGATCCACTAATTAACTTAAGGTTACCTCTTTTAACCCCCAAGTAATTAGACTTATTAACATTAACCCACTAACTTTATAATTAAAGCAGGAATATTCAAAAACGTCCCTTAAAACGTATCAAGAAATCCGATCCAGACTGGGATTACGCAGTCTGTGATGGCCCGTCGCGCCTGCACGGTCCGTCCTGCTGCCCCGTCACAGAGTTCAGAGACTCAATTTCTCTGAAGAGTCTGTGACGGTCCGTCACACCTGTGACGGTCCGTCCTGCCATTCCGTTACGAAGTTCAGAGAGTCAATTTTCAGTACCTAATTTCAGATTTTCTAAGTGTTTTGAAACGAGACCCTGCGACGGTCCGTCGTGCCCATGACGGTCCGTCGTGGGGTCCGTCGTTTCTGCCAGTTTTTCCAAAATTGAACTCTGCTCCTCAAAACGACTAAACAGGTCGTTACAGTACACTTACCCCACTAATTCCATAATTAAAATCATGAATAGTCCAAAACACCCCTTTAAAACTTTTAGCAGAAATCCGACCCAGTCGGGATTACGCCGCTTGTGACGGTCCGTCCTGCAGATCCGTCATAAAGTTCAGAGAGTTATAATTCAGTAGTGAAGTTACGTAGCTTGTGACGGTCCATCGTATCTACGACGGTCCGTCCTGCAGGTCTGTCACAAAGTTCAGAGAGTCGATCCAGTACCCAGATTTCAAAGTTTAAGTGTTTTGGAACGAAGGCCCTTGATGGACCGTTGTGCCTGGACGGTTCATCCTACATGTCGTCGAGATAATGAGGAGAGCAGCAGAAGAATTTACACAAGTATGGGACGATGGAGTCCATCACTGTCCGTCGTGACCATGACGGTCCGTCGCGTGATCCGTGGACCCAGTCAGTTTTATCAAAAATAGTTCTACTGCTCGAACCGACTAAATAGGTTGTTACAGAAATAAAAATGGAAACGCATATAGTACAAAAAATAATAACCTCGAATGAACAATTAGATACACAAAAGAAATTACAATTCTTTTTAGGATTAGTTAACCAAGTAAGAGAATATATACCAAAATTAGCAGAAAATTTAAAACCATTACAACAAAAACTAAAGAAAGATGTAGAATATCATTTTGATAATAGATATCAAACACAAATACAAAAGATAAATTATTATGTAAAAAATTATCAAAATTATATTTTTCGAATGAAGATAAAAAATTTATTTATATAGTAGAAACTGATGCAAGTGAAAAAAGTTATAAAGGAGTATTAAAATATAAATATAATGATAATAATATAGAATATCACTGTAGATTTCATTCAGGCAAATATACAAATACAGAAATAAAATGGAAATAAATAGGAAAGAATTATTTTCAGTATATAAATGTTATGAGCCATATATTGTATATAACAAATTTATTGTGAGAACAGATAATACACAAGTAAAATGGTGTTCAACCAGAAAAATACAAGATTCAATAACAACGAAAGAAATTAGAAGATTGATATTAAATATATTAAACTTTACATTTACAATTGAACTGATAAAGACTAATAAGATTGGTGATGCAGACTACTTATTAAGACAAAGCTACTTAGACTGAGAACGAGGATGGAGATACAATTGAAAAGCTACTCAAAGTCATTACTACACTTTGTACTAAAGTGGATAGTATGGACAATGAGATACAAAAGCTAAAGACTAATGAAGATAACCTAAAGTCTAAAGCTAATATAAGTCAGCAACATGACTATAAAAATGCGGAGCTACGTCAATCGGAAGACAGTTAAATTCCAGAGATAAAAGGAGACAATGGAATAAATCTCTAAAACCCATAATGCTTGTTTAAATACAGCTGCAGGTACAAGCAGAAAAGTTAGTGAAAAGCCACGAAATACAAATTTAAACCAGTTATTTTCAACACCATTTATTCAAAATACACCAAAATAAATACCCATAGAACCCCAAACTTCTACTTATGCAGTGAGCATACAAAACCAAAGTGAAAAGAAAAGATACAATCATATTGCACAAACCTACATTGAAAATATATATATAGAATCCAAACTTATTTACATCTCAACTTAGATCTAACCAAACCAAAGATCCAAGTCAAGACTATATAACTCAAAAATTGCAAGGATACAATAGACTTAGAGCACAACCAAAAACTAGTGCTAATCTAGTTAAGACATGTTGCAGTTATGGATTACTAAGTACAGTATATACATATGACGGAGTAGAAATCAATGGAATACCAGAGTTATACAAAGCATTTATTACATATAAAAGAGTTACAAAAGGAAATTTATTTTGTATTAAGTTTTATACAGCACAAGCGAAAATATTATATGAGGAGGTAAAATCTCCAATTCAAGTTATTATGATAGGATTGGCAAAAGATATCATCATACTAGAAGATATTGGACATCAGAATGAAATACTAAAGATAGAAATACCAAGTTTTTATGCCAATAAAAGAATAATTGGTATATCAACTATCATACAAGAATTAGCAAATAATTATTTAAATGAAACTGCCATATGGAGTTATTACGCTAGAGATTAAGTTATGATATATTCAAACTCAAAGGAATTAAGAAGAGCATATATGGATGAAGTTCAGCGATGGATTTTATCATTATTAAAGCCAGAGGAACAACCTACAACATGAGCATTAAAGAAAGAATTTATCTTCAGAAGACTTATCAATTAGATATTGTAAACTTATTGGACACAAATACTCTGATCATAGATGTTCCAAATGCAATGGAGAAGATAACATTATACCAGATGTTGATTTGGAATAAAGAAAATATGATAATGATGAAAGATGGAGGTGAAAAAGAGATAAAGATAACTAGGACAAAAGCAAATACAAACAAAGAAAATAAGGTGACAGACAAAATAAAAATGAAAGTTTGAAATTATGTAAAGATAAGTGGTAGACAAACATAAAATAAAAAAGATATGATTCTTTTGTAGATAGCTTTTACTTTTTAATAGACCAATGTATAGCGGTCATTTGTAAAGTTTCGTAAAGTAGTCGTAAAGTATACAGTAGGCGCACTTATGTGCAGGTTTAGAATTTAGTATATATATAGATTGCCAAACTGTAAATGAGAGACAGACAAGGCCAAACAAAAACTTAAGTTAGTAAAAATTCTTTCAAAAACCTCTCAACAAAAGATATTAACTTAGTTAAAAATGGAGAAATCCGAAATCAAGTCAAATATTTTAGATAACATGAAAAATCAAGAGACAAAGGTATATTGTTAAACAATTATGCAGAATTAATTTCATATAATCCTGAATATCATATATATGATTGATTAAATTTATGTTAGTTATTATATACTAGATATATTTGAATCATGAATTCTAGGTTGCTAGTAAACGGGAAACAGGGAGAAAACTGCTAGACTATGCCATCCCACAGTGAAAATCGGTAGGCGAGGAATGTCGTTAGGGGACTACACAAGATTAAGGCGCTGATAAGCACTAATTATCTGCTAATGTATAATGCTAGTAGTAATCGAAAAACATGATAATGATACTCTAGTTTATAATAAACTAATATGAATTTAATTGAATTATGATATGATAGGAAGGAATAATTCAAAACAAACCTGCATAAATAAATAAACACGATTACAATGTATGATAAAATAAAAAACTATAAAACTTTGATCTTATGTATACTTAAAGATATAGAAATTGTTGACATAAAAAGAATTATAAGGGAAAAATATTTGATCATGATATAGAAGATATATTAAATCAAGAATGGTATGAAATAGATTTACAAGAATTAGATATAGAAAGAATAGATATATACGATTTAAAAATAGATTCAGCTTAAAATGAACTATGACTATTTAGAATATTGGATGGAAACTATGGAAAATGTAAGATTATTAAAACAATTAATGAAAATTTATGCATGCACTAAAGAACCCACGATAAGTTATACATAGAATATATAAAAAATAATATTAGGAATAAAATTGCTAGAACAAGTAAACCATATAATATAGAGGATAAACAACTAAAGATAAATTATCAAAATAAAAATTTCATAATAAAAAGTACTTTAATATAAAAATAAATATATGAATATATATTTACTCGCGAAGATAATAATAGAAAGATATAATAACAGATAATATACAACAATGATAGATACAAGAGCAGAGGCTAATATATGTAAATACAATTGTTTACCAGAAGAAAAATGGGGGAAAATTTAAAACACCAATAGTAGTAACAGGATTTAATAATAAAGAAAGTATGAACACGTACAAGGCAAAAAATATAAAATACAAGTATGGGATAAAATATTAACTGTAGACGAAATATATAATTTTGAACTAACAACAAAGGATATTTTATTAGGAATACCATTTTTAGAAAAATTATAACCACATATAATAACAAAAACGCACTGGTGGTTCACAACAATAACAGAATGGATTAAAGGCAGTGAAAAAATTACACAAAAATTAGGAAATATAAAAGAAGAAGACCCTAAAATAGAATTAATTATATTTTCCATAGATAAAATAAAAATAATCCAAGAAAAAATAGAATTATTATATAACGAAGATCCTTTACAAGGATAGAAAAAACATAAAACAGAAGTTAAAATTGAACTGATTGATGAAAATATTATAATAACACAAAAACCATTAAAATATAATTTTAATGATTTAAATGAATTTTGAATTACTAAAAAATGAATATATACAAGAAAGTAATAGTAAACATACAAGTCCGACATTTATTGTTAATAAATATATTGAACAAAAAAGAGAAAAAAGTAGAATGGTAATTGATTATAGAAATTTAAATGCAAAAGTAAAACATATAATTATCCAATACTAAATAAAATATTAAAGATAAGACAAATACAATGATATAATTACTTTAGTAAATTTGATAGTAAATCAGGATTTTATCATTTAAAGTTAGAAAAAGAATCTAAAAAACATACAGCATTCACAGTACCACAAGGATTTTATGAATGAAATGTATTTCCATTTGAAT
This sequence comes from Solanum lycopersicum, assembly GCF_036512215.1. Lineage (NCBI taxonomy): Eukaryota > Viridiplantae > Streptophyta > Magnoliopsida > Solanales > Solanaceae > Solanum > Solanum lycopersicum. The sequence goes on from NC_090805.1 coordinate 18,915,331, forward strand.
ATAAAAATGCAGCAGGTAGATTTCAACATTTTATGGATAACTATTTTAAACAACTAGAAAATTGTGTAGTATATATTGATGATATATTATTATATTCTAAAACATAAGATGAACACATAAGATTATTAGAAAAATTTATATTGAGACCTAAGAATGTCTTACGTCTAGGGTATAAATGCAGGTCATGACAATGAAAATAAGATTTTATCCCTCCCTTGATAGATACAATACCTTTTGGCATTCTTGGGAGTGAAAGAGCGATAAGTCGAGTGTCCTCCTTTCTCGCCGAATGGGATGTTTCATCTTGCAGCTCAGTGGGCGATTTTGGAACCATCTCCAAAACATTTTTGTGATGCGCCAAATGTCCTTTTACACGCCGAATGGAGTACATTCTTCACTTACTACTCCTCGCTTCTTTACGGCCCCCAGGCTCCAAACAATCATCCAAGCATGGTGATTCCCAACAAGGAGCTCTTTCAAGGTGTGTATGTGACCATGCAAGTCATGGAACTCCCTCCCCGTCATCCATATGTGCTAGACACCGTCCATCATTGTGAGCGCTCCATCAAAGCATTTAAGTTCATGAATGGATGGCTTTCAGGCAATATGTAATGCATCAAACCAGAACCTATAGTTATAAGAAATGTAGAAAATATGTTTAGCACAAATAATGTACTCAGTATGGAAGCCGTTCTTGTACTCATTAAATTATGTAAAAAGGTACACTTACATTAAATTGTGCACTTTCTAAAGTTTAATAACCATCATTCATAGTTAGAGTAATTACAAGGTCAAACCATTTAATAAGCAACCCAAGGATATCATAATCCTTCATAATTTACCTTGACCTCATCCATAGCCAAAACTCAATAGATAAGGACTCATCCATGTTCATATATCTTATTAAGTATAGTCACTGTTAGAATCAATTTATAAATTGCATACATAGTTTCATATATCTTCATTGCATATGGAAACCACACAATACCCCATATAAAAGTCCACTTGTGCAATGTGTAATTGAAATCCTATAATTGCACTAACTCTTTAGAGTTTCACACAATCCCCAAATGAGTTTGCATCACTTGGTTAACGGGATCAAAGAGTTAAATTTTAAGTGTCATCACACATAGTTCTCGGTATGTTCATCACACAAGTTAAAAACACAAAAGTCAAACAAATTTCCACACTTTCGCTAGTGTATAATGTTCATCACAAAAGAGTTAATTCGATTCATGGCTAGTCACAACAACATGCATGTAGTTCATGTATTACTTATGCAACTTTATTTGTCCTAATCGTAAATGCACAATTAACATTTTTATGATTATGAAAATAATTTACGTCAACATGAATTGCGTGGAAGAAATGAAATATGAAATGCAACTAGATATACAAAAGCAAGTTGATAAAATTCTCTAAGAACATTTGCCGATCCTCATAGCTGGGCTGCCTAAACCACCCACGGTATACTACCCACTGGTACACCACCTTAGCTTACACATGACCCATTATCAAATAATGATACAAGTCGTTTAAATTTTTCAAACTATCCCAAGTAGATTTTACATTGTTTGTTCTTAATTTGGCTTTATTTAGAACTCTTCATCTTAGATTTTTCATTGTTTTTTTCCTTATTTGGATTCATTTTGAACTCTTCATCTTAGGCTTTGCATTGCATGTTTCTGTATTTAATTGGAAGTTTTCATCTTTTGTTTGCATTGTTTGTTCAAGTTGTGATTTATCAAAAAACCAACGTATGTTTCCATTTTTTTAAGATTCGCAAAAACTATTGATTAATATAAATATATAAAGTGAAACTTCACTATAGAATTATCATTTAGTTAATAATAAGTCAATATAAATTACCAATCAATCAATGACCAAATATTGAATATAAAATTCTATACATTACCATCAAATTAAAAATGGAAAAAGCTCAAAAATATCCCTAAACTATTTGAAATATCTCATATATACCCTTCAACTATATTCCGGCTCAAAAATAGTGATTCCGTCATACTATTGGGTAAAAAATACCCTTCTTATTAACTAAAAATATTATATGTCATGTGGATGTCTCATGTCATGCCACGTAAGCGCCACAATTTCATTCATTTCAATGTAGACTAATATTCTTAATACCTACTTTTTCCCTCATTTCTCAATTTCCATTTTAAAACAAATTCACAACCCCATTTCCCCTCATTTTACCATTTTTCTTGGAAATGATTTCATCCATTTCCCAAAATTTTTACTCATTTCTCTATTTCCCAGGATGAATTGGAACTTATTTGAAACCATTCATATTAGAGAGTCCTTAGTAGAATTACTTAACTCTGTAATGGGAAATGAAATCAAATTTCATGTTCTTATACTGTGAATGGATAGATAATGACATAATTTCAACTATAAATGGAAGTAAAACCTAGAAATTTAATGTCTTACTTGACTTGTAGGAAGCTTGATTATTACTTCTTAGAAAAATTTTAAAAATGTTAAGTTTGTTTAGTGACAAAAATGCTAAGAATTATTAACCCATAGGTGTCTTAGTATTTAATTTAGATACTTGTATTCCTTTTCTTTTAGCTAATTTTTGAGGAATTTGCTGATTTACCTTCTACCTAGTTAGTTACAACTATTCTAGACTTTTCATCAATGTAAATTAATGATCCAGTAACATTATTCACTATCGTTTGAAAGCTAATGTTTGAAAAACAAACACTTGCCACTACTAATTCCACTAAGCCATGAAATTGAACATGTGAATAGAAATAGGCTAAAAATAAAGACAATGTTGCTGCAATGAGTGGAAAATTAGGGAAATGGATGAAATCATTTTTAAGCGAATTAGAGAAATGAGGGGAAAGGGGTGGGTGAAATGGCTTTAAATGGAAATTGAGTAATAAGGGGAAAAATTCAAAGTAATCTTATACAAAAAAATACAAAGTTTTAACATTCCATTTTCATGCTCGAAAACATGTCTAAGAACATGGCTACACACACATTGCACACATTTTCATCATCACATAAATTCGAACATACATACATGAACATAAACATCACGAAAAAACATTATATCCCTAATTTCTACTAGCAAACATACCCAAACTACAACAATCGATAGTAGCTAGTGACAGGGACATGCAAAGGGGAACATTCCTATTTTTCGAATTAGAATTCGACTAAATCTTAGGGGTCTCTTGGGAAAGGGACCAAGAGGAAGAAAAAACATACCCTTTTTAGTCGTTTAACACCTTTCATATCTGATCTCAAGTGCTGCCAACTCCCACGAAAAACAAATGCTTCTCCAACAAAACTCACGCGCAAACCATTTGAAAAATGCTTTCGCTTTTAGTTTAGTTTTTCTTTTGAGTTTTTCTGTGCAAGTTCTTCAAGTGATGAACTTTAAGTATTTTGTTCCTTTTTGATGATGATGATGGGCGTGATAATGAGAGTAAGAGACATGATAATGAGAGTGGAGAGAGATGAGAGTAAGTTTAGGAGTAGGAGTTTTAGTTGAAGACTTAGTCAAACTAAGACTATTTATTATTTATTTATTTTATTAAAAATTTTTATCAAAAATATAATTTTACCTTACTTAAATCAGAATAAATACCAATTAATTCAATTTAATCATTTTTCCACCAGGGATCGAACCCGAGTGAAGCCTAACTTGCGAAAATGAGTCAATTCGGATCAACCCTACCCAAATCGTCCACTATTTTCATTAATTAAATACTTAGAGTAATTACAATACTACCCTTATCTTGGAAAAGACCATTTTACCCTTAGACCCTTCAAACATATGATTACCCCTTCCAAGTCTGGTTAAGACTCATCCGGGTGAATCATAATACTCGGGTGCCCTACATGGATGTACCCAACCTTGCCTAGATCAACTAACTCACTAAGTTGGGTGTCTTGGCTGATGCATAAGTTTAGAGGTTTGGTTCCACGAGCATCAATCCGTGTGAACCTGGTCTAATCTAGGCATTCTAGGTATGTAAATCATTACTTAGCATAGTAAATTTCTGGTTGTTACATTGAATGTCAAACATCGAAGACGTCTAGAAACTATTCGAAGTTTAACTAATGTGTCGTACAATTTTGTAGTGAAGTTTTGGGGGATGTTTTGAGGGTAAAATTGAGTTTTGATGGTTCCTATGCATAGAATCATATGTAAAGGGTTGAAACGTCTGAGTACAACTCTTCGTGGACCACCCTAAGGGTCCCCAAGGAGGATCCAAACGTTGGACAAAGAAGCTGCCCAAGGTTGCATGAAAGGCCAAGAGATTAAGCCTACCTCATGTTGCACGCCTGGCACGAAAGTGGCCTGTGCGTCGCGCGAGTGCCACGAGGCTCACTGCCTCATAATGTGGAAAGTCAAGAATTAGCAGCTCCCTCCGTGACGCGCAGCAGAGCCCCAGCTTTGGCCACGTTGTTTTTATGTCAAATTAGTCATTGGAAAAAGGTCCAATTGGTGTGGGGGTGTTTTGGGTATTCTAGTTGTGTGTTACATACTGATAGATCATTATACACTCATTTCCCCATCATAAACCCCACGCCCTCAATTAGAAATCTAAAATTCCCAAAACCTCAAAAGTTCTTCTCTTCCAAAACCCTCTCAAGCCTCCATTGAAGGTCAACTTCTTGGAGCTTAGTCTAAGGATGCAAAAGGATTTCTACTAAAAATTTTCTGGGTTTATTCATGTTAACGTATGGTAGTTCATACTTGAAGTTTCTTTCATTGAAGGATCCTCTTCGAAGAGATTTATAAGAACGGTATTTAAATTCCAACTTCTTCTATTTTTGACTCTAAGAATGGGTCTTAGCATGAAAATATTTTACTGATTAAAATATGCTTTTTAAGTATAAGTTGATTATTTAAATGGCAAAATATCAATAATCCCATGCTTTTGCATATTTCCAACTTTTAGCTTATGAAATGGGTTTAATGAACATGATTAGATAATCTTTGAACTATGGTCTTCTTTGTCTTTATGTTGTGGTTAGATACTGCTCTAAGGGCTATTTTATGATGAATTATTGGATAAATTGTGAATAAGTGGTGAAAGCTTGGATAAATGGTAAGTTGGTTATATTGACGAGTACTTATTGTTAAATGTTTATTAGTGGTACGGTCCACCTTTGGTGGTGGTGTTTACTTAAGTATATAAATATGTGTATTGTGATTATGGCCGTGAAGGCATATATTATGAATTAATGAAATGATGATGTCATGTTCATGCTGATATGCTTATTGAAGCTTGAGTTGTATGTAAGGTAGAGAGTATGTCAAATGATGTAGGTGTATATGAGAATAATGTTAAGGTGTGAAATGTGATGAATGTAGATGAAGCAATGTTTAAAAGTCAATGATATGAGAATTAAAATAATGTGAAAGGTGTTCTCACATGTACTCACATACACATCTTGAATGAATGAAAAAATAAAGTTAACGGCTATGTATGTATGAGAGTCTATTGAAAGTGTTTCTCAATAAGTCTCTAATGAATGAAATGGTGGATTTGTACGGTAGAAACTCATCGTGAGTGGAGATGAAGTGTTTAGACCAACACTAATATTCCTATAGTATGAAAAGGGGGATTTTGGGGTAGAAAATATTCGTGAGTTGAGATGAAGTGTTTAGTAGCAACCTCACTATTTCCAAGAGCTTTTAAAGATAGGTTGGAGGATGATTCCCTTCGCTAGTAGAGATGTGGTATTCAAAAGTAACTTATAGGGATAAGTACACTTTGTTAGTTGAGATGTAGTAATAAATAGCTATAGTCTATGAATGTTTAAAACTCTGTGGGGGAGTTAGCTTTGCACCGAGAGTATTTGAATAAGGGGTGGGTACACTTCGTAAGTAGAGATGATGTATCCAATGTACTTTTTGAGATGAGTGATCCTCACTAGAATTCGAATGAGTCACTTAGTAGAAATCTCCTTATCCCTTAACTATGCGCCTGCGTAGGTATAGCTATTGGAGATTCAATTTAATGTCTAAAGTATGAATCTACCTTAGATATGTGGGTACCCCTCATCCTGTATGGGTTAATGCAGGGATTTCGTGATAACACTCATGGTCTATGTCGTTTAACGCTAGCCCCCACAAATGTATGTTTATGAACTACATATTCTCATGGGTGTACTACTTAGCGTAGGTGATTGAATGGGATGTTATTATTTTACAAGTAGACATTTGGAGGGAGTCTTGGTGTGTTCTTATATAAAATATATGAATGGGTCATTGTATGATTTAAATTAAAGTAATGTGACTTTAAGTTCTATGTTAATGAAGCATGTTGAAAGTATGTCTTATATGATGAAGTTATGAATGATAATTGTGGTGTGCCTGAACCATAGAAATCCTCAAGGAGTGCTAAGTAGGAGTAGTAGTATGGGATGCTACTTTTAGGTTGCACTTATTGTAACTTGCAAATGATACTGGAGGAGGTCAAACATATGAAGACTTTAATGCATGTACGTTCCACTAGTGTCTTTAGTATTGAATGTTGACTTTGTAAATGAAATGAAGTATGCTTGTCCATGATAGTCTTAAGGATCACTTGGGTAGTGAAGAGATTATATGGGAAATCTCTTCATCTCTTACCTAAGTGAGTCTTAGGATAACTTCGGATAAGAAGATTTATTTGCTAAGTGGATTTACTATAAGTAGGTCTTTAGGTGAGAAATATGATAGTTGTACCTTATTTGTTAAATGATGGTTTATATGATGTTTTAAAGATTGGTTTATGAAGGCTTTTATCAAAATAGCATGACTTGTATGTTTATTCTAAATGGTCCCCTTTCTCATGATTTTGGCATAATATCATACTTAGTACAATGTTTGTAATAACCCCATACTTTTCTATATTCTAGAAAATATAGGTTTGAGGCAAGTTGATGGTTAGAAGACAAGCTTGGTCGAATCTCTCAAGACTAAGTATGTTCTCATATATTTGAGGCATCATCTATGTTTCTTTAATTATTCTTTAAGACTCATATTAGATTATTTATGTACTTCTTTCATTGTAAAGGGACGTGTTTCTAAGATGTTTAAGGGGTGTCCTTAAGATTGACTTGTGACGACGAGACTTATTCATTAGCTTCTATAAAATATATTTCTTTTTATTATATTCTTGTGAAAAGTTTAAATTCCGCACTACTTTTCATTCTTTATGTAATGAATGATAGCTAAGAGGCTTGTATAAGACCTTCGAGAGGTCAAGCACGCCTTATTTCGACCTAAGGGTTGCCCTAACTTTTAGGGTGTACTTGCGGGTCGTAGCAAACTTGGTATCAAAGTATAAAGTTTTTGGAAATAGTTTAGGGTCCAAAGTCTTACAATCCACGTCTAGTAGAGTCTTATTTATGTGTGAGTGGGGAAACATCTATGTGAGACAAGCTATAGGGTGATAGATTTTTCTTTCTTCATTACCCTCGTTTCGTGCCATATATCTTAAATCCATATGATCTCTCTCTTGTTTCCCGTGTCCGGTAGTCTTCTAGTTCTGATTTATTGGAAGGGTGATATTGAAAGGATGGAGGGGAAAAGAGGTGAGTTTTGATGCTTATGTGATTTTGTGACTAGATGAGTAGATGTGAAGGATAGTTTTGGAGATTATGATGTGATTCCATATATGGCTATGTGTGATCTATGAGATTTGAAATATTATGATGAGAAATTGTATGGTGATGTAGTCGTAACCATGATAATAGTTACAAATGTTGAATGAAGTCCCTTTTTGGATAAATGAATATCTTATGGTTATGTGCAATGATAGTAGAGAATTGAGGTGTAAATTTGAGAAGTGTTCAAGGGAATGTGGTAATATTGTAAGAGTTGAGAGCTAACCTATTGTGTGAGTAATATCTCACAGTTGTGCTTTTGTTGGATTGAAGTTCTTGTATGTTTGCCTAGCAAGGTAGTCATGTGGTTATACTATATAACTGGTGGAATCGATATAGATAGAGTGTTGGTTCCCAAATGAAACTACCATAATGGATGGAGAGAAAGAGAAAGTTCTTATTCCATTAGTTGAGTTTTATGGTTCCTAAGTGTTTAATGAGGTGATGTTTAAGGGAGTTTGTCTAAGCTCTAATCCTAAGAGGAGAGTGTTATGCTTGGCTAGTAAGATTAATTGTTAGTCTTGATTTTCTTAATTTAAGGAGAGTATGAGTTTCCACCTTATAAAAGGTATAGTAAAATTTTGAAGTATGCGACTTTGAAGATGCTTGGTAAGGGTCTTAGAAAGAAAATTGATGTTAATGGGCTAAAGAGCTAATCCGGAATAGAGACCCCAGTAAGTTCTAGTTCCTTATGGTTGTTTGATTTGCTTTATATAAGTTTACCCTAAGTGGGGGAGAAGGAGTTGAGTAAGAAGGTAGTTGATATCGTTATATTTCCTTCTATTTTTACCCAAGCTTGAGACCAAAATCCTTAGTAGTTTGGTAATGATTTAGAGTCTTGCATATTAGTATGAGTTGCATTTCTCTTTATGTTATGAGTTCCTTTGATGGTATAATGTTTTTCATGCTCTTGATGATATCATGATTACATGGGGAGAGTGGGAGTCGACCTATATTTTTCATGTTACGGTGTAGCTAATGATATTGCTTGATTACTTCAAAGTCGTTATGTTTATGTATCAATGTGTTATTTGAAAGTTATTATATGTTGAGATTTGAAATAGTAAGATGATCATGTCTAAAGATGGAGAAGTAGTTCCTCTATAAATGACATTAAAGTGATGAAGTAAATGTGTGTTTCGAATGATGGAAATTTTCCAAATTGGCTTATGTTGCTAAAATGCATATTGATATGAATTTGGTTGTCCTTGTGAGTTTGGTGATGTGACTATGAATATCTTGAACTAGATATTATGTGTTATTTCTTCTAGTTGAGTTCTTGATGTCTTTAAAAGTGTTTATGTGTCATTCGAGGACGAATGTTTTCAAGTGGGGCATTATTGTTACACCCTCGAAATGACACTAGAGCATCTCATGTTTTCCATGAGTTAATTATGTATTAAAATAGTGTTTTTAAATATAAGAAGTCAGTTTGTAAAGTTTGGTAGTGTTTGGAAGTCAACCGTCCAAGACATCCGAAAAATAGCCGAAGTTGAACTAGTGTATCGTAGTATTTCTAGTGAAGTTTTGGGGGACGGTTTGAGGGTGAAATTTAGTATAGATTGTTCCTATGCATAAACTGACATGTAAAGAGTTGAAACGTTTGAGTACAACTCTTTGGGGACCACCCTAAGGGTTCCCAAAGAGGACCCAAACGTTGGACAAAAGAGCTGCCCAAGGTAGAGTGCAAGGCCAAGAAATAAAGTTTTCGTCGCATCGCACGCATGGTACTGAAGTTGACTGTGCATTGCGCGAGTGGAACTAGGCTAACTGTCTAAAAATGTTGAATATCAATAATCAGCAGCTGCCTCCACGACGTGCAACCAAGTCCTTGATTTGGTCGCGTCGTTTTAAAGTCAAATTAGACTTTGACTTTGGAAAAGGGTCAAATTGGTGTGAGGGTGTTTTGATTGTTTTGGGTGTGTTATATACTAATTTTAGGTCATTATACACTCATAAGGATGCAAATGTATGTCTTCTTAACTTTTTGTTGTTTTCATCATGTTAGGGCATGGTAGTTCATCCTTGAATTTTATTTCATTCCAGGAACCACTTCAATGAAATTTTTAAAAAAGGGTTTTTAAACTTCAACTTCTTCTATTTTTGACTCTAAGAATGGGTCTTAGCATGAAAATTTTTTAACGATTGAAAAATATTTTTTTAAAGTATTAATTGATGATTTTAATGGAAAAACCTCAATAAACCCATGCTTATTCATATTTAAAACTTTTAGCTTATCAAATTGGTTTAATGAACATGATTAGATAATGTTTGAACTATGGTCATCGTTATGGTTATGTTGTTTTTAGCTACTACCAAATTCCATGTCCAACTCTCATGGTCTATGTCGGTTAAAGCTAGATCCCACAAATGAATGTAAATGAACTGAGTCTTTTTAAGGGTATAAGGATAGGTGATGGAATGAGACGTTACCTATCCATTGCACAAGTTGACATTTCGAGGGAGTGTGTGTCCATATATAAAATGTATGAATGGGTCATTATATGATATAAATGAAAGTAATGTGACTTTAAGTCTTATGTTAAAGAAGCATGTTGAAGTTATGTTTTATATGATGAAGTTATGAATGATAATTGTGGTGTGCTTGATCTATGGGAATCCTCAATGAGCTCTAAGTGGGAGTAGAAGTATGGAATACTACTTTCACATTGCACTTAGTGTAACTAATGTCTAAAATATGGAATGTTGACTTGCTATATTTAATGAAGTATGATTGTCGTTGGTAGTCTTAAGGATCATTTGGGTGTGCAGTGAAGAGATTGTATGGGTGATCTCTTCGTGTCTTACCTTAACGATCTAAGGATAACTTAGGAAGGGATGAGTTATGTGCTTAGTGGATTTACTATAATTATGTGTTTACGTGAGAAATATGGACTTATTCGTTAAATAATGGTTTATATGATGTTTGAAAGATTGGTTTATGAAGGTTTTTATCAAAATAGCATGACTTGTATGTTTCTTCTAAATAATCCTCTTTCTCATGATTTTTGCATAATGACATACTTAGTACAATGTTTGTACTAAACCTATACATTTATATACTCTATAAGTATAGGTTGGACGCACGTTGAAGGTTAGAAGGAAATCTTGGAAATCGACTCTCTCAAGACTAAGTATGTCCACATATATTCGAGGTCATAGTCTATATTTATTTAATTCTTCTTTAAGATTCATGTTAGACTGTTTATGTATTTCTTTCAATGTAAAGGGTCGTGTCCGTTTAAGCTGTGTCTTTAAGTTTGTCTTGTGAAGACTAGACTTATTATTTAGCTTTTATAAAAGATGAGTAGTATTATTATATTCTTGTGAAAAGTTTTAATTCCACACTACTTTTAATACTTTATTTAATGAATGATAGCTAAGAGGCTTGTGTAAGACCTCTGAAAGGTCAAGCACACCTTGTTCCTACCTAAGGGTTGTCCTAACTTCTAGAGTGTACTTGCGGGTCGTAACAACTCCTCAACAATTGACCACCAATACAAATACTAGCCAGTGGATATAGGCATTCTAACATAATTGAATCACAATTTGTTTTACATAAGATAAAAATCACAAAGCCCATACATGGCTAAAACGAGAGTTTGAAGGGAGCAAGGTTTCATCATGAAATTGGATTTAATTTAACTTTACAATCAACATATTAACATCAATTAGTCATGAGGAAGCAATTAAAAACATTTTGACAAAGAACTCATGGCTAGATTTGAATATAAGAGGTTTATCATATAATCTCTTTGAAAACTTTGTGAAGAACTCTCTAGGTGAAAGTTTATCTTGAGATGAAGCATTACCATACCTCATTGTATAAGAAAACAAAAAAAATGATGAAGAAATCTTGAGAATCCATCACCATTGTTGTTCTTGAGCTTCACCATCAATGGAGAATTCTAGAGAGGTTTCTTTTTGATTGGGAAGAGTTTAACTTGAAAAATGAATTGGGAATGGGCTAGTAACATTTTTAATCAGTTAAATACACCCAAAAATAACCAAATAAACCAACTAGAGTAAGGTTAGGATGTGGGGTGAATTTCGCATTCACTCCATAATGAGATAGCGTGCATGGCAGTTAATTGCAGCCTGCATTGACGGTCTAAAACGACGCCCAGTAGGTCCATTGACAGACCATACTGCAGTCCTTCATTCAGTTATGGGTCTTGAAAATTGACTTGATCCTTCACCAGTCTATGTCTTGGTCCCCCCCCCCCCCCCCCTCGATGGTGAATAAGGCAACTGACAAGGCATACCTTGGCTATGTCAATTGACACTACCAAGGCAGTGTTTCGACAACCTTTATACCCTCGTTGAGGGCCTTTTGCGGGGCCCTTTTGGAGTCGTACTTGGGAGTTTCTAACTAAAATATAAGCCTTAACATGTCAACGACCTTCAACAAATGTTTCACAAAAAAAAACTCGCAACACCTTCAATTTGCTAGGCACACTCAAATCACACATACACGTCTCAGTGGCTAATTTTATAACGACTTGGATGTTCTTTTTAAACTTCATGAAACATAACATACTGACTATAAACATAATTATTACTCATACGATGGATTCATAAAACAATGAAACACATATAAGCACATAAAAACACCTAAGGTATCTAGGTGACTAGTTGTCAAACGTCTTGGTTGTCCCTTGACATTTGACTTCTGAATTACCTAAATCTTTAGACAATGCCTCATTACAACCTTAGAAACCTATTTAGGACTTCAAAAAATCAAGACACAAACGTTAGGATCTAGACACCTAAACTCATTTTTGGGGTCTTACAAGCTTGAAGGAGATCTTGTTGTCATCAATGTCATGGCTTTGGTGGAAAAACCAATACTGTGCGATTTTTTCTTGCATTTCTTCTCTCTTATAAACATAGGTGTAAAGATGCTAGGATATCCAAGATACTCTCACATATAATGATTCTAGGTTGTCTTAATAACCTTAAATGAATCAAAGTTTGTTAGTCTAGAATATATTAAAGTTCTGACATATGTTTCCTTCATGTATATCTTCTCTAAGTATGATAAGACCATGATTGATAGATTATAATGGAGAATATATACTTAACTAATGTATAACTTGACTTAGCATTGTAAAAGTTATTTAATTGTAGCATGGATTAGGAGTAGTAATGGTAGCCTTGGATGGAGGATTTATACTCTCGTGTTTGTAGCTTGAACTAGAATTGAGAGGATGCCTTAAGGAAAAGATTGACTTGGTTTGGAAAAGGCCACTTCATGGTAGCTTTAGAATTGAGGACTTATACTATCCTAAAGGTAGCTTAGAATTAATGATCCATACTCTCGTAAGGTTAGCTTGACATTGTATCATAAGATGCATTTCAAGGGTAAATTGACTTAGGGTTAGTCATGGTAACTTGGGATTGAGTACTCATACTCTCCTAAGTATAGCTTGCATTTTTGTTATAGTATACTTTGAAGTGTAGCATAACTTAGTTAGTCTAGGACTAATTCATAGTAGAAAGGATAGGACAGTCGTACCTTTCTTAGAGTAGCTTGGACTTGCATGTTAGTGTGTCTTCCAAGGTAGTTATCTTATCTTAACATACTTAAGTTATTAAGATGATAGCATGGTCTAGCCTATTAGGGTGTTATTCTTTTGTAGCCTTTATTTAAGAAGTAGAGATCATTCTTTATGACTTTCCTAGTACTAAATAGATAAGTACCTTAAAAGAATAGAGGAAAATAGAATAGAGGTACTTGTCCCCAAATACTGAACGTTCTTGATAGTGTAAATGGGTACTTAATGTGGATATTAGTATTGGAATGCTAACAATAAGTGGCACATGTATGACTTTAGGGTAGTTGTGAAGTGTTCACTTATGTAATGCAGTCTAGCTTGGGTTATTGCCATATTTTTATTCTAATATATGATTGACTAAATGTGATAGTTCTCTTGTCGACATTAAGTAAGCCGATAGTAAGATAAAAGGATGGTGAATATAACTAGGATGACTTCATGATTATATTTATTGTTAAAGGTAGTATGGGGTGAATTTCATGTATTAAACAAGTGTGTATTGAAGTTACTTAGGAGTATGGTACCCTTATAATATAGAATCTTAGGAGATCACCATGTAAACAGACAATGATTAGGATGACCAAAAAGAAATACGTTGCTTGGTAGTATTATGGAATATTATTCTTGCTTTGCACATAGATAATATTTAAGTTACATAATAATGACTCTTTTATGGTCTATACCACCAAGAGTCAATTATGGTTATTATTATTATGACTTGTATCTTGTTCTAATTAACAATGTCTTTTGTCGACTAATGATTATATAATGTTTATTTCGGAGATTATGCTATGATTTTAGTATCTCATATACTCATGTCATATGTTGACTAACCATTCAGAAATGCTCTTATGATGTTGAGATAGTAATCGTACATATTGCCTACATCATAAACAAATGTAGGGTTTCAGAGATTGAGTTCCTTTGTAGGTTAGGTTTCTAAGCAGCAAGAAATTTGATGATTTTTTGAGTCCTCATAGCATTGAGTACAAACCAATTGTTTCTTTTTACTCATTGCTTTCTGTTTTAGAATTTTCATGGGTTGTGTCACAGGACTTTTATTAAAGAATTTAATAGATGGTTTGAGACAAAAGTGTAGTAAATACTAACGCTTGCTTATGAAAATGTACTCAATTGTTTAAATTAAAATAAATATAAATTTCCCATACTTTTATATTATTTTATTTGATGATTAATCTAAGGGATCGTATAAGACCCCTTCTGGGTCAAGTACACCAATTTACATGTTTGGGGTACCCTGGGTCATGAAAAAGTTGCTAATCATAGCATAAGGTTTAGAATTATTCTAGGATTGTCTCAAACTACGTCTAGTAGGGTTTTGTTCATAAATGTTAAACACGTCACATTTATGAATAGGAGGCTATTGGATGTTTAACTAATCTTACTTCTTCATTCTCTAAGTCACGACATTTAGCTTTGTGTTAGTAGACGCTTCTTATAATTCATGTCTCTTGTTTTTAAGGGTATAACTAATACAAAGGAAAATTCTAGGAGGGATGAGGAAGGTGATGAGGAACAAAAGGTTCCTCTTCAAGGCGCACCACAAGATCCTCTTCACGTGTCTATTGGTGTAGTGGCTATGAAAAATATTGATATAATCTTGGCTATCCAAATATTGACTCAAGCCTTGAGGGAACAGGTGAATAAGGAGGTGCAATTATGCCTAATAAAAATAACGTGGATGGCTGCTCCTAGGATGATAGTGTTTTTGAGGATGATCCTTTTCGAGTTTTTGTCTCCGAGGTGGAGGAGGATTAAAATGGATGCATAGAGGAAGTTTATAATGTGTTAGCTATCTTTGGGGTGAATTTTATATAAAAAGTGGAGCTATCCCATTATCAATTGACTGATGTGGCTCTAATATTGTATGAGCAATGGGAATATGGTAGGGTAGTAGAGGTCGGTCCCATAGATTAGGAGATGTTTAAAGAGGCATTTCTAAATGATTTTTTTCACTAGGAGTTGGGGAAGGCTAATGTGGAGGAATTAATAAACCTTAAGCAAGGTACCAAGAGTATTTAAGAGTACTCCCTAAGGTTTACTCGATTGACTAAATTTTCACTATCTATGGTAGCAAGTCTAAGGGGTATGATGAGTTGGTATTTGACTGGTGTGTCAAAAGTGGTAGAGAAAGAATGTCGTACGACAATTCTCCTATATAATAAGGATATCTCAAGTTTTATGGTGTATTCTCCACAAATTGAGGAAGAAAAATATTAAGATGAAAAACATAGAAAAAAAAAGATGTGGTGGATTGATAATCATAAGTCCATTCAGGATGGGTCCGATGGACATCATCTTTCTAGGAATCGACACATGCTCCCAAGAATGAGGATGAGAGGGTTTCTACTCTTTGGTCACTAGGAATAAGATATGAGTCCCTATTGCCCTAGTCTTCTAGGTTTTGAAAGAGACACAAAGGTAGATGATTGGCTAATAGAGAAAGGGGCAGCCTGAAACCCTTGTTAGAACTGCTATCTATTGATGTTTAAAGATGAACTTCATGCTTGAGTAAAGGTTACCATAAAGCCAAAGTTTAGGATAAAACTTTTAACATAACTATAATACGTTTCAAAATATAACTTGGTCATGTGCAAAGCTAGTTCTAGATGGCCGCGCGGACTACCGCCAGCCTGATCGATCCTGTTATAGTATCAGAGCGAGATATTTTTTAAGAACATATAGCAGATCTAATGAAAGTGAAGCATAGATATGAATTTTTATCAAATTTATGAATTTTGGTGATAATAGTATTAAAAGTACTAGATTGAAGAGGTAGATATACCTCAAAATCGTGATTTGTTAAACAAATGGACTATCCCTAAGGTGGATGCAAGATTGATTTATGATTATGGTTGGTTTGACAAATTGTCTACAAAGCAGGTGGTTAAAACTTCTGAGCAATCTCTTGCTCTAAATTCTGATGAACAGGTTGTTCAACTTTTGAACAAAAGAGATATTGATGTTTTCAAATCTAGATATAATTTGATGCATATTTGTATGGTGCAGATTGCTTTCAAACCTTTAACTCTTAAAGGGTTACCTGAAACATTCTTAGCAGCTCTAAGAGATGCTAGAAATTTAGATTTTAGACAATCTCTTATGGGTTCAATTGAATCTACTGCTGCATATGGACCAGTTTATTTCAATACACAGCCCAATTTGCAATTATCTTTAACTGATAGATATATTCTTGATGCTCTTACATTAAATGTTAAAACCCATGGTTATAATTATGCGGTTGGTTCTGAGCTTATTTGTTTATCTTATAGAATTTATTATAAATTGTTAACTACTTTAAATCCTAGATGTAAATTATATGATTCGTCTAATGAGACAATTCTTGTTGAAACCAATTTTATTAAATCTAAAATTACGACTAGAAGGCCTATTAAATGGGATGAAATTAATTTTCCTGATTAATGGATTTTAAATGATGTTGTGTCTCAAAGACAGGTTGCTGAAGAAGTCACTAATAGTGACTATTCACATATTACTCAAAATCCTAATGGTAAGGTTTGTATTGAGTTTACTGTTAACTCTTCTATTTATAATTCTCCAGTTTATAATAGGAGATCTTTCTCTGGTTACAGAAGGTTACTAGATATCCAACATATTTCTCCAATAAGTCATGAAGGTCCTAGCTATGGAACAGCAAGGCGAAAACCTCTATCTCTTCACACTTTGAGTGATACTACAAGTGAAGGATTGGTTGAGAGGGTAAGGATAGACCCTAGAACAAATATTGTTCAAGCAGCCGATAAGTTGTCAGATTTGGATCCAACTCAGTCAGAAATGGATTTCAGTGTTGATATATCAACAGATCTCTATGATGTTTAATTATGATTAATCGACTCATTGATTTTAGTCCAGGATCCCTGGCTCGAAAGCAGGTTCAAAAAGAATTTTATAGTAAAAAATGGAACCAATTTAGAACTTGGTTTTTTGAAACATATAGTAAAGATGATTTAAATAATATTTCTCAAGATTTTTATGATATTTTTATTTTACACAACAAAATTATTTATTTTGTTCCATGATTTATAACTACTTATTTACCTTTATATATTAATGTTATGGAAAGGACTTTTAAAGAGAGTAATGGTACTATCACTAAAGCCATTCACCCTCCTCAAGCTCCTTTTATTTTGCCAAATAATATTGAATTAACTTTTTCAGCTTTTAAAAAATTTATTCAAACAGATGTTGCCCAGATTACTGTTCAAGAGGTTAATAACCTTATTTCTCAAAATAATTATTTGAGCCTTTATGTTAAAGTTCTTGGAGAACATATTAGTTCCTTAGACCAAAAATTAGATGATTTGATTAATTTGGTCAAAGAATTTCAAAAAGCTCCTAAAGAAGATAAAGCTTCTACTTCAAAAACTCTTTTAGATGTTCCTACACATCTTCAACGTCCTATTGATACTTCTGGTTTTAAAGTTAAATCTTTTTATAAAGAAGTAGAAGACCTTCTTGACAAAAAATTGTCTGGTTTAGTTTCAAAACCAATTACAAATGATTTTTCTAAATCAAATGATAATATTGAAAAACAGCTCCTTGGTATCCAATATCATAATCAAGATGTTTTGGAAGTAAACTCCAGAAGATTTAGATCTGGTTATAACCAAAAACAAAAGGTTATAGGAAAAGGGGATTATGCAACTCTCCCTTCTATGATGACTTATTATTATCCTCGACCTACTCCTCAAGATGTGCTAGTTGAAGAAAGAGATTGGAATCAAACTAACACATCCTATAGTGGAAATGAGGTGTATGAATGTAATTTGGACGCCTTAACAGAAAGACAGGTGTCCATTGTAGTACATCGTATGTTGATGTACTCATCAATTTATCGTCATACGAATAATAACAATGACCATGCAATATGTAAAATGATTATAGTAGGTTTTACAGGTCAACTCAGAGGATGGTGGGATAACTTCCTAAAACCTGAAGAAAAGTATACAATTATGAATGCATACAAAGAAGAAATTAAAAGAGAAACTGGTAATGATGAAAAGGGACAACCAGCAGAAAGGATTACAACCCACAAGGTTGAAGATGTTGTGTATACACTTGTTTATACTATCCTAGAACATTTTAATGGAAGATTTTCCAATCAGAATGAGACTATTAGAACTTTACTAAATGGACTTAAATGTAACCATTTGAGACATTTTAGATTGTATAAAGATACTTTCATGAGTAGAGTCATGGAGCTACCTCAAAGTAAATCAAGCTATTGGAAAAATAGTTTTATTGATGGTCTTCCCTCATTATTCTCTGAAAGGGTTAAAAAGATCTTAAGAGGAGATAGATCAGAAATCCCTTATGACACATTAACTTATGGAAAGTTAATAGGGATTTGTACCCAAGAAGGATTAAATCTTTGCAATGAGCTTAAACTGGATCAACAGATAAAAAGGACTCAAAAGTCTAAAAGATCTCAATTGTCCAATACTTGTATTTGCCAGAGTAAAGTTTGTATTCCTCACTTTTTCTTTCTGATTAAAAATCAATTATATCTGCCAATTATACTTGGTACTCCTTTTATAAATGCTATTTATCCCTTTTCAAAATTAAATGAAAAAGGTTTTACAGCAAATTATAATGGTAATACCATTAATTTTGAGTTCATAACTGAACCAGTTACTAGAGATATTAACTCTTTGATTCATCTAAAACAAAAACATATTGAGTCTTTGCAAATGGAGATTTACAGTCTGAATGTTTCAGAATCTTTACAATCTTTTAAAGTCCAAGAAACAATTAAATAAATTTCTGGAGAAATAGCCTCTAATATTTGTGCAGATCATTCAAATGCTTTTTGGGACATGAAAAAGCATATTGTGACTTTGCCATATGAAGATTCTTTTGATGAATCAAATATTCCTACGAAATCTCGCCCCTGTCAAATGAATTCTGAATTAGTCGATTTCTGCAAAAAAGAAATTGATAATTTATTATCAAAGGGACTTATAAAACTCTCTAAATCTCCATGGTCTTGTACTACATTTTATGTTAATAACGTTGCCGAACAAGAAAGAGGTGTTCCCAGGTTGGTAATAAATTACAAGCCTTTGAACAAAGTTTTAAAATGGATAAGATATCTCATTCTGTAACGACCTGTTTAGTCGTTTTGAGCAGCAAAGTTTATTTCTGGAAAAACAGGCTGAGGCGACGGACCCCACGACGGACCGTCGCAGGGTCTCGTTTCAAAACACTTAGAAAAACTGAAAATTCGGTACTGAAATCAACTTTCTGAACTTCGTAACAGAATGGCAGGACGGACCGTCACAGGTGTGACGGACCGTCACAGATTCTTCAGAGAAATTGAGTCTCTGAACTCTGTGACGGGCATCAGGACGGATCGTCGCAGGCGCGACGGGCCGTCACAGACTGCGAAATCCCAGTCTGGGTCGGATTTCTTGATACGTTTTAAGGGACATTTTTGACTATTCTTGCCTTAATTATAAAGTTAGTGGGTTAATGTTAATAAGTCTAATTACTTGGGGGTTAAAAGAGGTAACCTTAAGTTAATTAGTGGGGCATTATTGCCATCTTCTATTCTTAATTATATGTTAATTAGGGTAAAAGGAAGAGGGTTTTGAATAAAGAAAATAGAAAGAACAAGAGAAAGAGAGAGAGAGTCGAACGAGAAAGAGGAGAAACGAAGAGAAACAAAGCTTGGAGAAAAATTTGCTTGCTTGATCACTAATCTTCGGTGGATATAGGTTATGGTTTCTCTTACGATATTCGTAGTAAACTCTTAATAGAGAATGATATGGATTGATAATATTGTAAACCCTGCTATGTGCTTAAGTGTATGCTTGCATGAATGTAATTATATAATTGTGATTATATAAGCATGATGAAGTTATTGAATCCCAAATCTTGCAAAATCCTAATCTCTTGGTTAATAATGAGGCCTTGGTATAAAAGAAGGCGTGATAAACTAAAATAATGGGATTGATGATGCCTTGGTAAGAAAGAAGGCTTGATGAATTGATGGAAGGAGATTAGGGGATCGGGTGTCACGAACTGACACGTAGAATTAGGGGATCGGGTGTCACGAACCGACACGTAGTATTAGGGGATCGGGTGTCACGAACCGACACGTAGAATTAGGGGATCAGGTGTCACGAACCGACACGTAGTATTAGGGGATCGGGTGTCACGAACCGACACGTAGTATTAGGGGATCGGGTGTCACAAACCGACACGTATTATTAGGGGATCGGGTGTCACAAACTGACACGTAGTATTAGGGGATCGGGTGTCACGAACCGACACGTAGAATTAGGGGATCAGGTGTCACGAACCGACACGTAGTATTAGGGGATCGGGTGTCACGAACCGACACGTAGTATTAGGGAATCGGGTGTCACGAACCGACACGTAGTATTAGGGGATCGGGTGTGACGAACTGACACGTAGATTTAGGGGATCGGGTGTCACGAACCGATACATAGATTAGGGGATCGGGTGTCACGAACTGACACATAGATTTAGGGGATCGGAGTGTCACGTACCGACACAAGAGGGTTAATGAATATTGAGGGAGCGGAGTGTCACGTACCGACACAAGAGAAATAAAGATAATGAATCTTGAAAGATGTTAATATACTCAATCTAATGAACATGATTCCCAAATGAGTATGGTATTGAGGCTTGAGTCCTCGTGTGTGAACTTGACGGTAATTGTTAATGATATAGTATTTGTTGTTGCTACATGTTGAGTATCATAGTTGATTTTATGATATTACTTGGTATATATTGATTTCTATTTTGTGTTGGCCGATGATATCTACTCAGTACCCGTGTTTTGTACTGACCCCTACTTTTATGTTATCTTATTGTTTATTTGTGGAGTGCAGCAAACGTGCCATCGTCTTCAACTCAACAGTAATTCAAGCCAATCTTACTACATCGGAAATTCAGGGTGAGCTAATGTTTCTAGCCTGACTGGATCTTCTTCTTCAAGTCTTGATGCCTTGAACTTCTGGCATGGACTAGCTTCTTATGTATTTTTAGCTTTTAGAATACTCTTAGTTTAGTCATTTGATCGTAGATGTTCTTGTGATGATGACTTCCAGATTTTGGGGAATAATAGATGTTGAATTTTAGAAGTTAATGAATTGGTCTTTATTTAATGAGTTTAAGTCTTCCGCATTACTTTCTGTTGATATTATATTGAAATGTTAAGGTTAGATTGGTTGGTTCGCTCACATAGGAGGGTAAGTGTGGGTGCCAGTCGCAACCCGGTTTGGGTCGTGACAAACTTAGTATCAGAGCATTAGGTTCGTTGGTCTCGTCAAACAAGAACGAGTCTAGTAGAGTCTTAAGGAACGGTAGGGGGACGCCTTTACTTTTCCTTGAGAGGCTATAAGACTTTAGGAAAATTCCATTCTTTCTTTCTTCTTTCGTGCTATTACTTGGGTCCAATTGGTATCTAGGTGATACAAATTGGTATCTGACCATCTTCACTCTATTTCGCAGATGGTTAGAACTAGAGCAACGACTTCGCCAACACCAACACCAGCACCGGCGGGACAGGGTGCTTCTGAGCCAGCCACTGGGGCTGTAGCTCGAGGAAGAGCAGCGGCAAGAAGCCGTGGTAGAGATCGTGGGAGGACGTCCTCTAGGGGAAGAGGACGAGCACCTAGCCCATCTGATACTACGGCAGTGACTCCTCTACCGACTGAGGAAGTAATAAGAGAAGGGGAGGATGGGGAAACTGAACAAGTGCAGAATGAGGGATTGCCACCCCAACCTACCCCAGAGATGATCAATCAGGTTCTCGCCTATCTCAGTGGGTTGTCTGATCAAGGTCAGGCACCTCCAGTGTTTTCTGCGCCAACACCTCCGGTTTCATAAGTACAACATGCAGCCACTATGGCTCCTCGTATGGATGCCTCATTGGACATAGGCACATTTCCACGTCTTACTACTGGGCCTATAATGACAAATGATCAGCATGAACTTTTCAGTAAGTTCTTGAAATTGAAACCTCCGGTCTTCAAGGGTGCTGAATCGGAGGATGCTTATGATTTTTTGGTTGACTGTCACGAGCTACTACACAAGATGGGTATAGTAGAACGGTTTGGTGTGGAGTTTGTGACTTATCAGTTTCAAGGGAACGCCAAAATGTGGTGGCGGTCGCATATTGAGTGTCAACCAACCTATGACTTGGGCCTCATTCTCTAGCTTGTTTATGGAGAAGTATATCCCTCGGACATTGAGGGATAGGAAAAGGGATGAGTTCTTGATCCTAGAACAAGGCAGGATGTCGGTCAATGCATATGAGGATAAGTTTCGTGCACTATCCAGATATGCCACCCAACTTTGTTTCAGTCCACAAGAGCGGATTCGTCGTTTTGTGAAGGGGTTGAGGTCAGAGTTGCGGATTTCAACCTTACAGGTAGCGGCTACGGCAAAATCCTTCCAAGAAGTGGTAGATTTCGTGGTAGAGGTGGAAGGAGTGAAGCCAGATGAATTCACCATCGCATCGACATCAAAGAGGTTTCGAAAGGGAGGTGAGTTTAATGGTTCTTACTCTAGAGGACAGGGTTCCGGAGGTTACTCAGTTCGACCAATTCAGTCTTCACTACAGACTGTAGTTGGGGGTCCACCTCAGACTGGTCAACACTTCTCTGAGAGACCTATGCTTGACTCCAGAGAGTGTTATGGATGTGGGGAGACTGGACATATTAGGAGGAATTGTCCAAAACAGAGTTATAGACCCCCAATGGCTAGAGGTAGAGGTGGTCATGGTAGAGGCCGTTATTCTGGAGGACGTGGTGGTCGAGGTAATGGTGGTCACCAAAATGGTCGAGGTGATGGGCAAACTGGAGCCACTACATCACAACATGATAGGGGAAATGGACAGACAAATGATAGGGCCCATTGTTACGCTTTCCCTGGGCGGTCTGAAGCGGAGGCATCTGATGCTGTCATCACAGGTAATCTTCTGGTTTGTGATTGCATGGCTTCTGTATTGTTTGATCCTGGATCCACGTTTTCTTATGTATATTCCTCATTTGCTAATGGTCTAAATTTACATTGTGAATTACTTGATATGCCTATTCGTGTTTCTACTCCGGTGGGTGAGTCTATGGTAGTTGAAAAGGTATATAGGTCTTGTTTGGTGAACTTTGTGGGGAGCAACACTTATGTAGATTTGGTTATCTTAGAAATGGATGATTTTGATGTAATTCTGGGTATGACTTGGCTTTCTCCGCAATTTGCGATCTTGGATTGTAATGCTAAAACGGTGACGTTAGCCAAGCCTGGGACAGATCCGTTAGTGTGGGAGGGTGACTACACTTCCAATCCGGTGCGTATCATCTCCTTTCTTCGTGCTAAGAAAATGGTTAGTAAAGGGTGTTTAGCTTTCTTGGCACATCTCAAGGATGACACTACCCAAGTACCTTCGATGAAGTCGGTTTCGGTGGTCCGTGAGTTTCTGGATGTGTTCCTTGCAGATCTTCCTGGTATGCCACTAGATAGGGATATTGATTTCTGTATTGACCTTGAACCGGGTACTCGCCCCATTTCGATACCCCCTTATAGAATGGCTCCCGCGGAGTTAAGAGAGTTAAAATCCCAACTTCAAGAGTTGTTAAACAAAGGCTTTATTAGACCAAGTGTATCTCCTTGGGGTGCTTTGGTTTTGTTTGTAAACAAGAAGGATGGGAGTTTTCGAATGTGTATAGACTACAGACAACTAAACAAGGTAACCATAAAGAACAAGTATCCTCTTCCCCGCATTGATGACTTATTCGATCAGTTACAAGGTGCTTGTGTCTTCTCTAAGATTGACTTGAGATCCGGTTATCATCAATTGAAAATACGGGCAACGGATGTGCCAAAGACTGCTTTTCGAATGAGGTATGGGCATTACGAATTTGTAGTGATGTCTTTTTGTCTTACGAATGCCCCTGCTGCGTTCATGAGCTTGATGAATGGGATTTTTAAGCCATATTTGGACCTTTTCGTGATCGTATTTATTGATGATATATTGGTATACTCAAAGAGCAAGAAGGAACATGAAGAGCATTTGAGAATGGTATTGGAAATGTTGAGGGATAAAAAGCTTTATGCCAAGTTCTCTAAGTGTGAGTTTTGGCTAGATGCAGTGTCCTTCTTGGGGCACGTGGTTTCTAAGGATGGAGTGATGGTGGATCCTTCTAAGATTGAGACAGTGAAGAATTGGGTAAGACCTACTAATGTGTTAGAAATAAGGAGCTTTGTTGGGTTAGCTAGCTACTACCGTCGATTTGTCAAGGGATTCTCTTCTATTGCTTCCCAATTGACGAACTTGACTAAGCAGAATGTTCCATTTGTATGGTCGGACGAATGTGAGGAAAGCTTTCAGAAGCTCAAGACTTTGTTGACTACCGCACCTATCCTTACCTTGCCAGTAGAGGGTAAGAACTTCATTGTTTATTGTGATACATCCTATTCGGGTTTGGGTGCAGTGCTAATGCAAGAGAAGAATGTGATTGCTTATGCTTCAAGACAATTAAAAGTGCATGAACGTAACTATCCAACTCATGATTTGGAATTGGCTGCGGTAGTGTTTGCATTAAAGCAATGGAGACACTATTTATATGGGGTTAAGTGTGAGGTCTACACGGATCATCGTAGCCTTCAGTATGTCTTTACTCAGAAGGATTTGAACTTGAGGCAACGGAGATGGATGGAGCTACTAAAGGACTACGATATCACTATCTTGTATCATCCGGGAAAAGCGAATGTTGTAGCGGATGCTTTAAGTAGAAAGGCGGGAAGCATAGGAAGTCTAGCTCACTTGCAAGCTTCTAGACACCCATTGGCTAGAGAGGTTCAGACTCTAGCTAATGACTTGATGAGATTAGAAGTAAATGAGAAGGGAGGATTGTTGGCTTCTGTGGAGGCAAGATCTTCCTTTCTTGACAAGATTAAGGGAAGACAGTCTGATGATGAGAAACTGCGTAGAATTCAAGATAAGGTATTGCGAGGAGAGGCTAAGGAAGCACAAATCGATGAGGAAGGTGTTTTGAGGATTAAGGGAAGGGTAAGTGTACCCCGCGTCGATGATTTGATAAACACTATTCTGACAGAGGCTCATAGTTCAAGGTATTCTATACATCCGGGTGCAACCAAGATGTATCGTGACCTAAAGCAACACGTTTGGTGGAGTAGAATGAAGCGTGATATTGTTGACTTTATTGCCATGTGTCCAAACTGTCAACAAGTAAAGTACGAACACCAAAGGCCCGGAGGAACACTTCATAGAATGCCCATTCCGGAATGAAAGTGGGAAAGAATTGCAATGGACTTTGTGGTTGGTCTTCCAAGGACAATGGGTAAGTATGACTCTATTTGGGTGATTGTTGATACGTTAACTAAGTCTGCTCATTTTATTCCGGTTTAGGTGACTTACAATGCCGAGAAGTTAGCCAAGATCTATATCTCAGAAATCATTCGATTGCATGGGGTTCCACTATCCATCATATCAGATAGAGGTACGCAGTTTACTTCTATGTTTTGGAAAACATTGCATCCGGAATTGGGTACTAGGTTGGACCTTAGTACTGCGTTCCATCCTCAGACCGATGGTCAGTCTGAGCGAACGATTCAAGTGTTGGAGGATATGCTTCGTGCGTGCGGATAGAATTTGGTGGCCATTGGGATAGCTTCTTACCCTTAGCGGAATTTTCATACAATAATAGCTATCACTCGAGCATTGATATGGCTCCATTTGAAGCATTGTATGGTAGGAGATGTAGGTCCCCCATTGGTTGGTTTGATGCGTTCGAGGTTAGACCTTGGGGTACTGATCTTCTGAGAGATTCGATGGAGAAGGTGAAATCTATTCAAGAAAAGCTTCTAGCGGTTCAAAGTAGACAGAAGGAGTATGCAGATCGGAAGGTTAGAGACTTGGAGTTTATGGAGGGTGAACAAGTCTTGCTGAAGGTTTCGCCCATTAAAGGGGTGATGCGGTTTGGTAAAAGGGGTAAGCTAAGTCCAAGGTACATTAATCCCTTTGAAGTACTTAAGCGAGTAGGGGAGGTGGCTTATGAGTTAGCCTTGCCTCCAGGGCTGTCCGGAGTGCATCCGGTATTCCATGTGTCGATGTTGAAAAGATACCATGGGGATGGAAATTACATTATCCGTTGGGATTCAGTTTTGCTTGATGAGAAATTGTCTTATGAGGAGGAACCCGTTGCCATTCTAGATAGAGAAATTCACAAGTTGAGATCAAGGGAGATTGCATCCATCAAAGTTCAATGGAAGAATCGACCCGTTGAAGAAGCCACTTGGGAGAAGGAGGTTGATATGCGAGAAAGATACCCATATCTGTTTACAGATTCAGGTACTCCTTTTCGCCCTTGTTTTCCTTCTTGTGATCGTTCGGGGACGAACGATGGGTAAATTGGTATCTATTGTAACGACCTGTTTAGTTGTTTTGAGCAGCATATTTTATTTCTGGAAAAACAGGCTGAGGTGACAGACCCCACGACGGACCGTCATGGGCACGATGGACCGTCGCAGGGTCTCGTTTCAAAACACTTAGAAAAACTGAAAATTGGGTACTGAAATCGACTCTCTAAACTTTGTAACGGAATGGCAGGACGGACCGTCACAGGTGTGACGGACCGTCACAGATTCTTTAGAGAAATTGAGTCTCTGAACTCTGTGACGGGCATCAGGACGGACCGTCGCAGGCGCGACGGGCCGTCACAGACTACGAAATCCCAGTCTGGGTCGGATTTCTTGATACATTTTAAGGGACGTTTTTGACTATTCTTGCCTTAATTATAAAGTTAGTGGGTTAATGTTAATAAGTCTAATTACTTGGGGGTTAAAAGAGGTAACGTTAAGTTAATTAGTGGGGCATTATTGCCATCTTCTATTCTTAATTATATGTTAATTAGGGTAAAAGGAAGAGGGTTTTGAATAAAGAAAATAGAAAGAATAAGAGAAAGAGAGAGAGAGTCGAATGAGAAAGAGGAGAAACGAAGAGAAACAAAGCTTGGAGAAAAATTTGCTTGCTTGATCACTAATCTTCGGTGGAGGTAGGTTATGGTTTCTCTTACGATATTCATAGTAAACTCTTAATAGAGAATGATATGTATTGATAATATTGTAAACCCTGCTATGTGCTTAATTGTATGCTTGCATGAATGTAATTATATAATTGTGATTATATAAGCATGATGAAGTTATTGAATCCCAAATCTTGCAAAATCCTAATCTCTTGGTTAATAATGAGGCCTTGGTATAAAAGAAGGCGTGATGAACTAAAATAATGGGAATGATGATGCCTTGGTAAGAAATAACGCTTAATGAATTAATGGAAGGAGATTAGGGGATCGGGTGTCACGAACCGACACGTAGAATTAGGGGATCGGGTGTCACGAACCAACACGTAGTATTAGGGGATCGAGTGTCACGAACCGACACATAGAATTAGGGGATCGGGTGTCATGAACCGACACGTAGTATTAGGGGATCGGGTGTCACGAACCGACACGTAGTATTAGGGGATCGGGTGTCATGAACCGACACGTAGTATTAGGGGATCGGGTGTCACGAACCGACACGTAGTATTAGGGGATCGGGTGTCACGAATCGACACATAGAATTAGGGGATCGGGTGTCACAAACCGACACGTAGTATTAGGGGATCAGGTGTCACGAACCGACACGTAGTATTAGGGGATCGGGTGTCACGAACCGACACGTAGTATTAGGGGATCGAGTGTCACGAACCGGCACGTAGATTTAGGGGATCGGGTGTCACGAACCGACACATAGATTAGGGGATCGGGTGTCACGAACCGACACATAGATTTAGGGGATCGGAGTGTCACGTACCGACACAAGAGGATTAATGAATATTGAGGGAGCGGAGTGTCACGTACCGACACAAGAGAAATAAAGATAATGAATCTTGAAAGATGTTAATATACTCAATCTAATGAACATGATTCCCAAATGAGTATGGTATTGAGGCTTGAGTCCTTGTGTGTGAACATGACGGTAATTGTTAATGATATAGCATTTGTTGTTGCTACATGTTGAGTATCATAGTTGTTTTTATGATATTACTTGGTATATATTGATTTCTATTTTGAGTTGGCCGATGATATCTACTCAGTACCCGTGTTTTGTACTGACCCCTACTTTTGTGTTTTCTTCTTGTTTATTTGTGGAGTGCAGCAAACGTGCCATCGTCTTCAACTCAACAGCAATTCAAGCCAGTCTTACTACATCGGAAATTCAGGGTGAGCTAATGCTTCTAGCTTGGACTGGATCTTCTTCTTCAAATCTTGATGCCTTGAACTTCCGGCATGGACTAGCTTCTTATGTATTTTTAGCTTTTAGAATACTCTTAGTTTAGTCATTTGATCGTAGATGTTCTTGTGATGATGACTTCCAGATTTTGGGGAATAATAGATGTTGAATTTTAGAAGTTAATGAATTGGTCTTTATTTAATGAGTTTAAGTCTTCCGCATTACTTTCTGTTGATATTATATTGAAATGTTAAGGTTAGATTGGTTGGTTCGCTCACATAGGAGGGTAAGTGTGGGTGCCAGTCGCAACCCCGTTTGGGTCGTGACACATTCCTAATAAAAAGATCTTCTTTCTAGGTTATATGATGCCAATTTATTTTCAAAATATAATTTAAAATCAGGCTATTGGCAGATCCAAATTTTTAAAGAACATACTTATAAAACTGCTTTTAATGTTCCTTTCGGACAATACGAATGGAATATTATGCCTTTCGGTTTGAAAAATGCACCATCTAAATTTCAAAAAATTATTGATGATATTCTTGTTTATTCTAAAACATTAGAATCTCATATAAAGCATCTGGATATCTTAAAGAACATTGTTATTCAAAATGGCTTGGTTACATCTAAAACCAGAATGAGTCTTTTTCAGACAGATGTAAGATTTTTGGGTCATCAAATTAGCCAAGGGATAATTACTCCAATTCAGAGATCCATAGATTTTGCATCAAAATTTCCTGATGAAATTATTGATAAAACTATGTTACAAAGATTTTTGGACAGTTTAAATTATATTTCTCCTTTTTATAAAAATCTATCTAAAGATCTTGCTCCTTTAACTGACAGGTTGAAGAAAGGTAAAATGTTACCTTGGAATAATGATCTTATTAATTTGGTTAAATCCATTAAGAAAAGGGTTAAATATTTACATTGTCTTACTCTTGCTAATCCAAATTGGATTAGAATTATTGAGACTGATGCTTCAAATATCGGTTATGGAGGAATATTAAAGCAAGTAAATTCCCATGACAAAGTTGAATATCTTGTTCGATTCGATTCAGGCAAATGGTCTGAATCTCAGCGCAGATATGCGACTGTAGCACATGAGATGCTTTGTATTGTTAAATGTGTTTTAAAATTCCAGGATGATTTATATAATCAGAAATTTATTATTAAGAGTGATGCTCAATCAGTAAAATATATGTTTGATAAAGATTTTAAACATGATATTTTGAAATTAATGTTTGCCAGGTGGCAAGCACAACTAGCTCCTTTTGATTTCGAGATTCATTATAAAAGGGGAACTGATAACTCTCTCCCTGATTTCCTATCTAGAGAATTCTTGAATCCTTAAAGAATGTCTACTTATCTGTATTTTCTTGGTGATAAGACTCTTATTACAATTTTAAAGGTTTTACCTTTAAATAACGATTTAAAGGAAGAAATCTTAGATAGAATAATTGAGGATCTTCTTATGCACTTCTTTTTACAAGGATCACAATTTTCTGATCTTTTCCTAGCTGATGATAATTGGGAACTAGATATTGAAGGATATTTGTATGACTACTAATCTATTTGTTATATCTTTTGCAGTATGGCAGGCGACGAGCCTCCGCCATGGTCACATATCCATGGTCGTGGGGGAAGAAGTAGAGGAAGGGGAAGATCATCCTCTTCACAGTCTAGAAGATCGTCATACGATTCTTCCTTTCCTGTTATACAGTTAGGAAGTAAAACATTAATCAAATCAAAGATTAGCGAAGCCTCCTCATCAGCTTCATCCTCTGTAAATTTAAAAGATAAACCTAAGGACAGTTCATTATATGAACAAATTCAAACATATTTGCAGAAAAAAGAGCAAGGTAATACCTATACCTCTTTAGCCAGAGAAGCTGATTTAGTCAGAGTGTCAAAGAAGCACCCAAAAAAGAAATTATATTTCTTCTGAAAAACTCTGATATTCAGAGAAGCAATGAGTCTAGGAAAATACTCCAAAGGTATTTAACAAAGGGATTATATTTCCCTGGAGAATCATATAAGACTCGGTCATACTATGAGGTCATTCTAAGTCATACAGGAAGTGCGGAATTTCAGCACTTCACCTCAGAATATAATGAGAATGTTTATAACTTCTCAAAGATCACTATTAAACAGATCGTATCAATGGAAGAATGGGGAATATCCACGATGCAGGAAAAAATTGTTCCTGTTAATAAAGTAAATATGAACTTTACTTATTGGGATTATATCCAATCTTTCCATAAGATTTTTTATTATAATAATGAAAAACTTAAGTACACTTGGTTTTTAAAAATCTGTGCAAAAGTTTTTACTCAAAACTTGCCAAATTGGTTTATAAACTGTTGGGCTCTCCATGGGCTGACTAAAAAAATTTACCTTATAATTTTTTGACTTTATATAAGCAATGGGTGAAGATTTCACCCTTTTTGATGAATTTATATTTACAGGATCATGTTCCAAACATAGAACAAATTGATCAGATGTATTTCTTCATTGAATTTTCTATACCCTGGATTCATAAATGGGTACCAGAAGTGGGTTATACCCCGAATGAGAATATTCCATGTTTATATCGAAAGTATTTTCATAATTTCTGGGAGAAACTAAATAGCGATGATCCTACAACTGGTCAAACATATGGCCAAGAACTCATTGATCATATCACTAAGACTATTCAAGCATATCATGACTCTCCACAAAAAGGAATAGTTGCGGAGGGATCCCATTAAACATATTGCAAGAAGGATTTCCATTCAAGATGGAAATAAATAAGAAATGATTAATGACTACCTGGAAGAAGTCAAGAAAAACTTATTGCAAAGTATATCAGACTTCGACAAATCAGATACATCAATGAAGAGTGGGCATAGTGGTAATACCGTTGATGCACAATCAATGGAACAAGATATTGAATTAACAGAGAGTCAAATGAACAAAGTGGAAGATTTCCTAGCCTCAATTAAAGATCAGGAGAGCACGATAATTAAAAAAGTAAAGGGAAAAGAGAAGATATGATAAGATTTGATTCCGACTCAAACTAGATTGACTCTTATCAACAACAGTATATATTACTGTTAAAAATAGTTTTAAAACACTGTAGGACCCACTTATGGTCCATTATTATTGTAGGACCCACTTTAGGGGTCCATTTTACTTTTCCTTTGTCTATAAAAGAAGCCTTTTTCTCATTTGAGAAGCAGGTCTTCCAAAGTTTAGGAATTTAGTTTTTATTTCTCTCTCTTCTCTCTCTATTGTAAAACAAAACTTTCTAGTGTGCAATAATAAAGTATTTGGTTTGAAGAATTATTTCGAAGGTATTTCCTTTTCTTATTCGTATTATTATCTTTTATGTTTGCCGCCTACATGGCCGGCAAAGATAATTTTCATATCTATGCTAGCTTCATAATTTTTGTACGATGTTCTTGTTTAATATCTGGATCTAACCAAGTTATAATGAATTCCTATTATAGTTCTTAAATCTTTTATTACAAGTTTTGACTTGGTTTCGAGATGGTGGTAAGTTTTAAATATCAATGATAGCGAGCATGTTGTATTGTAAGTCCCCGTTAAGATGAAGAAAGGGGCAGCCCGAAACCCTTGTTAGAACTGCTATCTATTAATGTTTAAAGATGAACTCCATGCTTGAGTAAAAGGTTACCATAAAGCCAAAGCTTAGGATAAAACTTTTAACATAACTATAATACGTTTCAAAATATAACTTGGTCATGTGCAAAGCTAGATCTGGATGGCCGCGCGGACTACCGCTAGCCTGATCGATCATGTTATGGTAAGTTTTGAGTAAAAACTTTTGCACAGATTTTTAAAAACCAAGTGTGCTTAAGTTTTTCATTATTATAATAAAAAAATCTTATGGAAAGCTTGGATATAATCCCAATAAGTAAAGTTCATATTTACTTTATTAATAGGAACAATTTTTTCCTGCATCGTGGATATTCCCCATTCTTCCATTGATACAATCTGTTTAATAGTGATCTTTGAGAAGTTATAAACATTCTCATTATATTCTGAGGTGAAGTGCTGAAATTCCGCACTTCCTGTATGACTTAGAATGGCCTCATAGTATGACCGAGTCTTATATGATTCTCCAGGAAAATATAATCCCATTGTTAAATACCTTTGGAGTATTTTCCAAGGCTCATTGCTTCTCTGAATATCAGAGTTTTCTAGAAGAAATATAATTTCTTTTTTGGGTGCTTCTTCTGAGACTCTGACTAAATCAGCTTCTCTAACTAAAGAGGCATAGGTATTACCTTGCTCTTTTTTCTGCAAATATGTTTGAATTTGTTCATATAATGAACTGTCCTTAGGAATATCTTTTAAATTTACAGAGGATGAAGCTGATGAGGAGGCTTCGCCAATCGTTGATTTGATTAAAGTTTTACTTCCTAACTGTATAACAGGAAAGGAAGAATCGTATGACAATCTTCTAGACTGTGAAGAGGATGATCTTCCCCTTCCTCTACCTCTTCCCCCACGACCACAAATATGTGACCATGGCGGAGGATCGTCGCCTTCCATACTACAAAAGATATAACAAATAGATTAGTAATCATACAAATATCCTTCAATATCTAGTTCCCGATTATCATCAGCTAGGGAAAGATCTGAAAATTGTGATCCTTGTAAAAAGAAGTGCATAATAATATCTTCAATTATTCTAGCTAAGATTTCTTCCTTTAAATCGTTATTTAAAGGTAAAAGCTTTAAAATTGTAATAAGAGTCTTATCACCAAAAAAATATTCATAAGTACACATTCTTTAAGGATTCAAGAATTCTCTAGATAGGAAATCAGGGAGAGAGTTATCAGTTCCCCTTTTATAATGAATCTCGAAATCAAAAGGAGCTAGTTGTGCTTGCCACCTGGCAAACATTAATTTCGAAATATCATGTTTAAAATCTTTATCAAACATATATTTTACTGATTGAGCATCAGTCCTAATAATAAATTTCTGATTATATAAATCATCCTGGAATTTTAAAACACATTTAACAATACAAAGCATCTCATGTGCTACAGTCGCATATTTGCGTTGAGATTAAGACCATTTGCCTGAATGAAATCGAAGAAGATATTCAACTTTGTCATGGGGATTTACTTGCTTAAATATTCCTCCATAACCGATATTTGAAGCATCAGTCTCAATAATTTTAATCCAATTTGGATTAGCAAGAGTAAGACAAGGTAAATATTTAACCCTTTGCTTAATGGATTTAACCAAATTAGTAATATCATTATTCTAAGGTAACATTTTACCTTTCTCCAACCTGTCAGTTAAATGAGCAAGATTTTTAGATAGATTTTTATAAAAAGGAGAAATATAATTTAAACTGCCCAAAAATCTTTGTAACATAGTTTTATCAACAATTTCATCAGGAAATTTTAATGCAAAATCTATGGATCTCTGAATTGGAGTAATTCTCCCTTGGCAAATTTGATGACCCAAAAATCTTACATCTTTTTGAAAAAGACTCATTTTGGTTTTAGATATAACCAAACCATTTTGAATAACAATGTTCTTGAAAAAATCCAGATGCTTCATATGAGATTCTAATGTTTTAGAATAAATAAGAATATCATCAATATAAACAATAATAAAATCCATTTAAGGATTAATAATATCATTCATAATTTTTTGAAATTCAGATAGTGCGTTTTTCAAACTGAAAGGCATAACATTCCATTCGTATTGTCCGAAAGGAACATTAAAAGCAGTTTTATAAGTATGTTCTTTAAAAATTTGGATCTGCCAATAGCCTGATTTTAAATCAAATTTTGAAAATATATTGGCATCATATTACCTGGAAAGAAGATCTTTTTTATTAGGAATGGGATATTTTATCCATTTTAAAACTTTGTTCAAAGGCTTGTAATTTATTACCAACCTGGGAACACCTCTTTCTTGTTCTGCAGCTTTATTAACATAAAATGCAGTACAAGACCATGGAGATTTAGAGGGTTTTATAAGTCCCTTTGATAATAAATTATCAATTTCTTTTTTGCAAAAATCGACTAATTTAGAATTCATTTGACAGGGGCGAGATTTCGTAGGAATATTTGATTCATCAAAAGAATCTTCATATGGCAAAGTCACAATATGCTTTTTCCTGTCCCAAAAAGCATTTGAATGATCTGCACAAATATTAGAGGCTATTTTTTAAGAAATTAATTTAATTTTTTATTGAACTTCAAAAGATTGTAAAGATTCTGAAACATTCAGACTGTAAATCTCCATTTGTAAAGACTCAATATGTTTTTGTTTTAGATGAATCAAAGAGTTAATATCTCTAGTAACTGGCTCCGTTATAAACTCAAAATTAATGATATTACCATTATAATGTGCAGTAAAACCTTTTGCATTTAATTTCGAAAAAGGATAAATGGCATTATAATTTCCAAGGCTCATTGCTTCTCTGAATATCAGAGTTTTCCAGAAAAAATATAATTTCTTTTTTGGGTGCTTCTTTGAGACTCTGACTAAATCAGCTTCTCTGGCTAAAGAGGCATAGGTATTACCTTGCTCTTTTTTCTGCAAATATGTTTGAATTTGTTCATATAATGAACTTTCCTTAGAAATATCTTTTAAATTTACAGAGGATGAAGCTGATGAGGAGGTTTCGCTAATCTTTGATTTGATTAAAGTTTTACTTCCTAACTATATAACAGGAAAGGAAGAATCATATGACGATCTTCTAGACTGTGAAGAGGATGATCTTCCACTTCCTCTACTTCTTCCCCCACGACCACGGATATGTGACCATGGCGGAGGCTCGTCGCCTGCCATACTGCAAAAGATATAACAAATAGATTAGTAATCATACAAATATCCTTCAATATCTAGTTCCCAATTATCA
The DNA here is from genome assembly GCF_036512215.1 of Solanum lycopersicum. NCBI lineage: Eukaryota > Viridiplantae > Streptophyta > Magnoliopsida > Solanales > Solanaceae > Solanum > Solanum lycopersicum. The sequence continues at coordinate 18,950,731 of NC_090805.1, forward strand.
TCAGCTAGGGAAAGATCAGAAAATTTTGATCCTTGTAAAAAGAAGTGCATAAAAAGATCCTCAATTATTCTATCTAAGATTTCTTCCTTTAAATCGTTATTTAAAGGTAAAACTTTTAAAATTGTGATAAGAGTCTTATCACCAAGAAAATACTGATAAGTAGACATTCTCTAAGGATTCAAGAATTCTCTAGATAGGAAATCAGGGAGAGAGTTATCAGTTCCCCTTTTATAATGAATCTCGAAATCAAAAGGATCTAGTTGTGCTTGCCACCTGGCAAACATTAATTTTGAAATATAATGTTTAAAATCTTTATCAAACATATATTTTACTGATTGAGCATCAGTTTCCCTAATAATAAATTTCTGATTATATAAATTATCCTGGAATTTTAAAACACATTTAACAATACAAAGCATCTCATGTGCTACAGTCTCATATTTGCGTTGAGATTGAGACCATTTGCATGAATAAAATCGAACAAGATATTCAACTTTGTCATGGGGATTTACTTGCTTTAATATTCCTCCATAACCGATATTTGAAGCATCAGTCTCAAAAATTTTAATCCAATTTGGATTAGCAGGAGTAAGACAAGGTAAATATTTAACCATTTTCTTAATGGATTTAACCAAATTAGTAAGATCATTATTCCAAGGTAACATTTTACCTTTCTTCAACCAGTCAGTTAAAGGAGCAAGATCTTTACATTGATTTTTATAAAAAGGAGAAATATAATTTAAACTGCCCAAAAATCTTTGTAACATAGCTTTATCAATAATTTCATCAGGAAATTTTGATGAAAAATTTATGGATCTCTGAATTGAAGTAATTCTCCCTTGGCAAATTTGATGACCCAAAAATCGTACATCTGTCTAAAAAAGACTCAATTTGGTTTTAAATATAACCAAACCATTTTGAATAACAATGTTCATGTAAATATCCAGATGCTTCATATGAGATTCTAATGTTTTAGAATATCATCAATATAAACAATAATAAAATCCATATAAGGATTAATAAAATCATTCATAATTTTTTGAAATTCAGATGGTGCATATTTCAAATCGAAAGGCATAACATTCCATTCGTATTGTCCGAAAGGAACATTAAAAGCAGTTTTATAAGTATGTTCTTTAAAAATTTGGATCTGCCATTAGCCTGATTTTAAATCAAATTTTGAAAATATATTGGCATCATATAACCTGGAAAGAAGATCTTTTTTATTAGGAATGGGATATCTTATCCACTTTAAAACTTTGTTCAAAGGCTTGTAATTTATTACCAACCTGGGAACACCTCTTTCTTGTTCTGCAGCTTTATTAACATAAAATGCAGTACAAGACCATGGATATTTAGAGGGTTTTATAAGTCTCTTTGATAATAAATTATCAATTTCTTTTTTGCAGAAATCGACTAATTCAGAATTCATTTGACAGGGGCGAGATTTCGTAGGAATATTTTATTCATCAAAAGAATCTTCATATGGCAAAGTCACAATATGCTTTTTCCTGTCCCAAAAAGCATTTGGATGATCTGCACAAATATTAGAGGCTATTTTTCCAGAAATTAATTTAATTTTTTCTTGGACTTTAAAAGATTGTAAAGATTCTGAAACATTCAGACTGTAAATCTCCATTTGTAAAGACTCAATATGTTTTTGTTTTAGATGAATCAAAGAGTTAATATCTCTAGTAACTGGCTCCGTTATAAACTCAAAATTAATGATATTACCATTATAATTTGTAGTAAAACCTTTTGCATTTAATTTCGAAAAAGGATAAATGGCATTTATGAAAGGAGTGTCAAGTATAATTGGCGGATTAATCTGATTTTTAACCAGGAAGAAGAAGTGAGGAATACAAACTTTACTTTGACAAATACAAGTATTCGATAATTTATACTTGATGTCTAATGCATGATTTGATGCAGATTTAACAACATGCGCAGTTTTTTCAAAATATCTTGAAGGAATTAATCCTTCTTGAATGCAACTAACATCAGCACCGCTATCAATCATAGCAATACTCAAAATCTTAAAATCATTATTAATAAGAATGGTACAATTTATATACCAACGATGAGTAGTAACAATTTGAAGCATTCCAAGAAATTTATCACTTGGCTCAGGAATTTCATCATCTAAAACATCTTTCTCATTTTCAGGAATAGAAATATTATTTTCATCAGAAACAGTATTTTCTAATTGAGAAATACGATGATCATTAATCAACTGATTTTGTTTTAAAGATTTAATCTCTCTTTTAAGGTTTTCAACCTCATATTTTAAATCATCCAAAGAAGTATCTCTTATAATGCTTGGTCTTTTCTTTTCAAGTCGAGTAAAAACTTCTTGAATAGAATAAGGACTAGTATTAAAGTTTTCAAAAGATTTTTCTTCCTTCTTTGGTTTTTCAAAATTCTTTGAAGAAGATGATTTTGAAGAAGCCATATTCAAAATCTTGTTTCTAAGATTTTCATCTGAAAGATCTTTTAAAAGCTCAATAATATTTTCTGAAGAAATCATTTTAAAAGATAAATCTTCAAAACTTTGATGTAATTTATCAATATAAGAATCTCCTATCTGAGACTGCAATTTATAAAATTCATCATGACCACAAGTACAATTACCATCTGGACAATTGGCACATTTGTTAGTAATCCCAATATTGTCATCTGAGGTATAACCTGAAGAATTTTCTAATTTATCAGAAGAATTAGAATCTGAATCTGATTCATAAAGTAACACATAGGGTTTGTCTTGAGTTGATTCATCCAATTCTAAAGCTTTGAACTTATCAGCTTTGCAATTATTTGCAAGATGACCAAATCGTCTACATTTGTAACATTTAATGTTCTTCAAATCCCTTGTAGAGAAGTTTTTAGCAAACCTTGTTGCTTTCCTATGGGATTTCTTTTCTTCTTTTTTCTCTTTATGTCGTTTTGAACGATGACTTCTTTTTTTTTTGTATCTTTCTTCAGGTCTGTTTGTTCTTTGTTTTGAACTAGATGGTCCTTCCATACCAAACTGAGTACAAAAATCTCCCAATTGAGATCTCTCAGACTTTTGAGTATTCTTTATCTGTTGAGCAAGTTTAAGCTCATTGCAGAGATTTAATCCTTCTTGGGTACAAGTCCCTATTAACTTTCCATAAGTTAATGTATCATAAGGAATTTCTAAATTGTCACCTCTTAAGGCTTTTTTCACCCTTTCGGCAAATAATGGGGGAAGACCATCGATGAATTTATTCTTCCAATATTCATATTTACTTTCAGGTAGTTCCATTACTCTACTCATGAAAGTATCTTTATACCATCGAAAATGACCCAAGTGTTTACACTTAAGTCTATTTAAAAGGGTTCTAATAGTTTCATTCTGGTTAGAAAATCTTCCATTTAAATGTTCCAAAATAGTTAGAACAAGTGTATAAACCGCATCTTCAACTTTTTTAATTGAAGTCCTTTCCGCTGGTTGACCCTTTTTATCAGTACCAGACTCTCTTATAATTTCTTCTTTGTATGCATTCATAATTGCATACCTTTCTTTAGGTGTTAGGAACTTATCCCACCAACCTCTTAGTTGACCTGTAAAACCTGCTATAATCATTTTACAGATAGCATGATCATTATTATTATTCGTATGACGACAAATTGATGAGTACATCAACATACGATGTACTACAATGCATACCTGTCTTTCAGTTAGGGCATCAATATTCCATTCATATACCTCATTTCCACTGTAGGATGTGTTAGTTTGGTTCCAATCTCTTTCTTCAACTAGCACATCTTGAGGAGTAGGTCGAGGATAATAATAAGTCATCATTGACGGGAGAGTTGCATAACCTCCTTTTCCTATAACCTTTTGTTTTTGGTTATAACCAGATTTAAATCTTCTGGAGTGTACTTCCGAAACATCTTGATCCGGATATTGGATACCAGAAAGTTGATCAAAATTATCATTTTTAGGAAAATCATTAGAAATAGGTTTTGAACCTAAACCAGACAATTTTTTTTCAAGAAGATCTTCAACTTCTTTATAAAAAGATTTAACTTTAAAACCAGTTGTATCAACAGGTCGTTGAAGATGAGTAGGAACATTTAAAACAGTCTTTGAAGTAGAAGCTATTTCTTCTTTAGGAGTTTTTTTAAAATCTTTTTACTAATTTAATCAAATCATCTAATTTTTTGTCTAAAGAACTGATATTCTCACCAAGGACTTTAACATAAAGACTCAAATAATTATTTTGAGAAATAAGGTTATTAACCTCTTGAACAGTAATCTGGGCAACATCTGTATCAATAAACTTTTGGAAAGCTGAAAAAGTTATCCCAGTATTATTTGGTAAAATAAAAGGAGCTTGAGGAGGGTAAATGGCTTTGGTAATAGCACCACCACTCTCTTTATATGTCCTTTCAATAACATTTATATATAAAAGTAAATAAGTAGTTATAAACCAAGGAACAAAATAAATAATTTTGTTATGTAATTTACATATATCATAAAAGTCTTCAAAAATATTCCTTAAATCATTTTTACTATAAGTTTCAAAAAACCAAATTCTAAATTGGTTCCATTTTTTATTATAAAATTCCTTTTGAATATGTTTTCTTGCCAGGGACCCTGGACTTAAATCAATAAGTTGTTTAAACATAATCAAATATCGTTAAGATCAGTTGATTTATCAACACTGAAATCCATTTCTGACTAAGTTGGATCCAGATGTGACAACTTATTAGTTGCCTGAACAATATTGGTCTTAGGGTCTATCCTTACCCTTTCCACCATATGTTCACTCGCAGTATCACTTAAAGTGTGTAGAGATAAAGGTCTTCTTCTAGCTTTTCCATAGCTAGGATCTTCATAACTTATTGGAGATATATGCTGGATTTCTGGTAACCTTCAGAGAATTAGAAGAGTTATCAGAAAACTCTATACATACCTTTCCATCAGGATTTTGAGAAATATGAGAATAATCACTATTAGTGACTTCTTCAGTAACCTGTCTTTGAGATACAACATTATTTAAAATCCATTTTTCTGGAAAATTGATTTCATCCCATTTAATAGGCCTTCTTGTCGTAATCTTTGATTTAACAAAATTAGTTTCGACAAGGATAGTTTCATTAGATGAATCGTATAACTTACATCTAGGATTCAAAGTAGTTAATAGCTTATAATAAATTCTATAAGAAAGACATATAAGTTCAGATTCGACTGCATAGTTATATCCATGCGTTTTAATGTTTAACGTAAGGGCATCAAGAATATTCCTGTCAGATAGAGACAATTGCAAATTAGGTTGAGTATTGAAATATACTGGCCCGTAAGCAACAGTAGATTCAATAGAACCCATAAGCGATTGTCTGAAATCTAAGTTTCTAGCATCTCTTAGAGCTGCTAAAAACGTTTCAGGTAACCCTTTAAGGGTTAACGGTTTGAAGGCAATTTGCACCATACCGATATGCATTCAGTTATATCTGGATCTGTAAAGGTCAATATCCCTTTTGCTTAACAATTGAATAGTTTGTTCATCAGAGTTTAGAGCAAGAGACTGCTCTGTGTATTTAATCACCTTCTTAGTAGACAATTTATCAAACCAACCGTAATCATATATAAGTCTAGTATCCACTCTAGGGATAGTCCACTTGTTTAACAAATCAAGGTTTTGAGGTATATCTACCTCTTCAAGTCTAGAACTTTTTATATTATTATCATCAATATTCATAAATTTGATATGATTTTCATATCTATGCTTAGCTTTCATCAGATCTACTGCATGTTCTTATAGAATATCTAGCTCTAATACCATAACAGGATCTACAAATAACAGGATCTACAAGGCTGGCGGTAGTCCGCTCGGCCATCCAGATCTAGCCTTAGCATATGACCAAGTTATACTTTGAAACGTATTATAGTTATGTTAAAGTCTTATCCTAAATTTCGGTTGTATGGTAATTTTTACTCGAGCATGGAGTTTGTCTGAAATATCAATAGATAGCAGTTCTAACAAGGGTTTCAGGCTGCCCCTTTCTTCATTTTAACGGGGACTTACAATACCACATGCTCGCTATCAATGATATTCAAGACTTGCCACCACCTCAAAACCAAGTCAAAATTTGTGATAAGAGATTTAAGAACTATAATAAGAGTTCATTATAACTTAGTTAGATCTAGATATTAAACAAGAACATCATGTAGGACTTATGAAGCTAGCATAGATATGAAACTAGCTTAGCCGGCCATATAGGCGGCAATCACAAAAGATAATAATAAAAATAATAAAGAAATAATTTAATACCTTAAGGAAATTCTTCAAACCAAAGCTTTTATTATATCACACTAGAGTATTTTTACAATAGAGAGAGAAGAGAAAGATGAAAATTTAAAACTAAATTTCCAAAATTTTTGATAAGATCGAATCAGATTTTAAATCTTATCAAATCTTATCTTTTCCTTTTAACTTTTTAACTATTGTCTTCTCCTGGTCTTTAATGGAGGCTAGGAAATCTTCCACTTTGTTTAATTGGCTTTTAGTCAAAGCAGCATCATCTTGGTTTATTGATTGTGCATCAGTGGTATTATTACTATGTCCACTCTTCATTGATGTGTCAGATTTTTCAAAATCTGAAATACTTTCCATCATGTTTCGTTTAACGTCTTATAGATATTCATTAATCATTTCTTGTTTATTTCCATCTTGGATGGAAATCCTTCTTGCAATATGTTTGATGGAGCTTCCCGCATTTAATCCTTTCTTTGGAGCATCCTCATATGCTTGAATAGTATTTTTGATTTGATCAATCATTTCTTGGCCGTATAACTGACCAGTTGAAGGATCTGTCCTGTTTAGTTTATCCCAAAAATTATGGAAATATTTACGATACAAACAAGGGATATTTTATTCCGGGGTATATCCTACTTCCGGAATCCATTTATGGATCCATGGTACAGAGAATTCAATAAAGAAATACATTTGATCTATATGTTCTATATTTGGAACATGATCTTGAACATATAAATTCATAAAGAAGGGGGAAATCTTCACCCATTATTTATATAAATTTAAAAAATTGTGAGGTAAAATCTTCTTGGTAGGACCATGAAGAGCCCACCAGTTTATAAACCAATTCGGCAGGTTCTGAGAAAAAACTTTTGCACAGATTTTTAAAAACCATGTGTGCCTGAGTTTTTCATTATTGTAATAAAAACCTTATGGAATGCTTGGATATAATCCCAATAAGTATAATTCATGTTTACTTTATTGACGGAAACAATCTTTTCCTGCATTGTGGATATTCCCCAGTCTTCCATAGATATAATATGTTTAATAGTCATTTTTGAGAAGTTATAAACATTCTCGTTATAATCTGAGGTGAAGTGCTGGAATTCTGCACTTCCTGTATTACTTAAAATAGACTTATAGTATGACCGAGTCTTGTATGATTCTCCAGGGAAATATAATCCCTTTGTTAAATACCTCTAGAGTATTTTCCAAGGTTCATTACTCCTTTGAATATCGGAGTTTTCTAAAAGAAATATGATTTCTTTTTTGGGTGCTTCATCTGAAACCTTTGCCATATCAGGTTCTTTGGCTAAAGAGGCATATGTATTACTTTGCTCTCTTTTTTGCAAATATGCTTGTATTTGTTCATATAATGAACTATCCTTGAGAATTTCCTTTAAATTGACAGAGGATGAAGTTGATGAAGAAGCTTCTCCTATCTTTGAATTGATTAAAGTTTTTCCTCCTAAATGTATTATAGGGGAGGAAGAATCATATGATGATCTTCTGGACTGTGAAGAGGATGATCTTCCTCTACCTCGGCTGTTTCTTCCTCCTCGACCACGAATATGTGACCATAGAGGTTCATCACCTCCTGCCATACTGCAAAGTTGAACAACCTAATTAGTAGTTGTCAAAATGTCCTTCTATGTCATATTCCCAATTATCATCATTTAGGGAAATAGTTTCATAATCATGAAGGAAATCTTCCATAAGAAAACTATCAAAGATTTTAGCAATAATGACTTCCTTTAAATCAGAGTTTAAAGGTTGTAAAACTTTAAAAATAGTAATAAGAGCCTTGTTTCCAAGCACATAACTATAAGGAGACATTTTTAAGAATTTATAAATTCTCTGGATAAGAAATCAGGGAGAGAGTTATCACTTCCCTTTTTATAATGGATTTCAAAATCAAAAGGGGCTAGTTGAGCTTGCCACCTAGCAAACATTAATTTTGAAATATCATGTTTAAAATCTTTATCAAACATATATTTAACTGATTGAGCATCAGTCCTAATAATAAATTTCTGATTATATAAATTATCTTGAAATTTTAAGACACATTTAACAATACAAAGCATTTCATGCGCAACAGTCGCATATTTGCGCTGAGATTCAGACCATTTGCCTGAATGAAATCTAATAAGATATTCAATATATGAGGCATCAGTTTCAATAATTTTAATCCAATTTGGATTAGCAAGAGAAAGGCAAGGCAAATATTGAACTCTTTTCTTAATAGATTTAACTAGGTTAGACAGATTATCATTCCAAGGAGACATTTTACCTTTCTTTAACTTGTTAGTTAAAGGAGCAAGATCTTTAGAAAGATTTTTATAAAAAGGTGAAATATAATTAAGACTGCCCAAAAATCTTTGGAGCATTGTTTTATCAGTAATTTCATCAGGGAATTTAGATGCAAAATCTATAGATCTCTGTATTGGAGTAATTCTCCCTTGACAAATTTGATGACCCAGAAATCTAATATCTGTCTGAAAAAGGCTCATTTTGATTTTAGATATGACCAAACCATTTTGAATAACAATATTTTTGAAAATATCAAGATACTTTATATGAGATTCTAAAGTTTTTGAATAAACAAGAATATCATCTATATAAACAATAATAAAATCCATAAAGGGAACACCTCTTTCTTGTTCTGCAGCTTTATTAACATAAAATGCAGTACAAGACCATGGAGATTTAGAGGGTTTTATAAGTCCCTTTGATAATAAATTATCAATTTCTTTTTTGCAGAAATCGACAAGTTCAGAATTCATTTGACAGGGGCGAGATTTTGTAGTAATATTTGCTTCATTGAAAGAATCCTCATAAGGCAGAGTTATGATATGCTTTTTCCTGTCCCAAAAAGCATTTGGATGATCTGCACAAATATTAGAAGCTATTTTGCCATAAAACAATTTAATTTTTTCCTGGACTTATTAATATTATTATTATTATTATTATTATTATTATTATTATTATGTCACGACCCAAAACCGAGCCGCGACTGGCACTCACACTTACCCTCCTATGTGAGCGAACCAACCAATCTAAACCTTAACATTTCAATGTAATATCAACATAAAGTAATGCGGAAGACTTAAACTCATTAATAAAAACCAATTCAATATCTATTATTTCCCAAAATCTGGAAGTCATCATCACAAGAACATCTATCCTCAAATTACTAATTCTAAGAGTATCTAAAAAGCTAGGATAAATAAAAAGCTAGTCCATGCCGGAACTTCAAGGCATCAAGACATGAAGAAGAAGATCCAGTCCAAGCTAGAAGTGTTAGCTCACCCTGAATTCCGGTGTATTGAAGACTGGCTAGAGTTACTGTTGAGTCGAAGATGACGGCATGTTTGCTGCACTCCACAAATAAACAAGAAGAAAACATAAAAGTAGGGGTCAGTACTAAACACGGGTACTGAGTAGATATCATCGGCCAACTCAAAATAGAAATCAATATATACCAAGTAATATCATAAAATCAACTATGATACTCAACATGTAGCAACAGCAAATACTATATCATTAACAATTACCGTCAAGCTCACACATGAGGACTCAAGCCTCAATACCACATCATTTGGGAATTATGTTCATTAGATTGAGTATATTAACATCTTTCAAGATTCATTATCTTTATTTCTCTTGTGTCGGTACGTGACACTCTGCTCCCTCATATTCATTAATACTCTTGTGTCGGTACGTGACACTCCGATCCCCTACTACTATGTGTCGGAACGTGACACTCCGATCCCCTAAATCTACGTGTTGGTTCGTGACACATGATCCCCTAAATCTACATGTCGGTTCGTGACACCCGATACCCTAAATCTACGTGTTGGTTCGTGACACCCGATCCCCTAAATCTACGTGTCGGTTCATGACACCCGATCCCCTAATCTAGGTGTCGGTTCGTGACACCCGATCCCCTAATTCTACGTGTCGGTTCGTGACACCCGATCCCCTAATCTCATTCTATCAATTCATCAAGCCTTCTTCCTTACCAAGGCATCATCATTAAAAAGAGATTAGGTTTTTGTCAAGATTTGGGATTCAATAACTTCATCATTCTTAATATAATCACAATTATATAATCACGTTCATGCAAGCATACAATTAAGCACATAGCAGGGTTTTACAATACTATCAATACATATCATTCGCTATTAAGCGTTTACTACGAATAGCATGAAACCATAACCTACCTCCACTGAAGATTCGTGATCAAGCAAGCAAATTCCCAAGCTTTGTGTTTTTCCTCTTGTTCGATCCTCTCTCTATCGTTTCTCTTTCCTTCTCTTTGTTCTTTCTATTTTCTTTATTCAAACCCTCTTTCTTTTACCCTAATTAGTATATAATTAAGAATAAAAGATGGCAATAATAACCCACTAATTAACTTAAGGTTACTTCTTTTAACCCCAAGTAATTAGACTTATTAACATTAACCCACTCACTTTATAATTAAAGCAAGAATAGTCAAAAACGTCCCTTAAAACGTATAAAGAAATCCGACCCAGACTGGGATTACGCAACCTGCGACGGCCCATCGTGCCTGCAACGGTCCGTCCTGCAGGTCGTCGCAAGGCTCAGAGACTCAATTTCCACCAAAGAGTCTGTGACGGTCCGTCACACCTGTGATGATCCGTCCTGCCATCTCGTTACGAAGTTTAGAGAGTCGATTTTCAGTACCCAATTTCAGATTTTCTAAGTGTTTTGAAATGAGACCCTGCGACGGTCCGTCGTGCCCATGACGTACCGTCGTGGGGTCCGTCGCCTCAACCTGTTTTCCAAAAATAAAATTTGCTGCTCAAAACGACTAAACAGGTCGTTACAATAGATACCAATTTACCCATCGTTCGTCCCCGAACGATCACAAGAAGGAAAACAAGGGCGAAAAGGAGTACCTGAATCTGTAAACAGATGTGGGTATCTTTCTCGCATATATGCCTCCTTCTCCCAAGTGGCTTTTTCAACGGGTCGATTCTTCCATTGAACTTTGATGGATGCAATCTCCCTTGATCTCAACTTGCGAATTTCTCTATCTAGAATAGCAACAGGTTCCTCCTCATAAGACAAATTCTCATCAAGCAAAATTGAATCCCAACGGATAATGTAGTTTCCATCCCCATGGTATCTTTTCAACATCGACACATGGAATACCGGATGCACTCCGGACAGCCCTGGAGGCAAGGCTAACTCATAAGCCACCTCCCCTACTCGCTTAAGTACTTCAAATGGACCAATATACCTTGGGCTAAGTTTACCTCGCTTACCAAACCGCATCACCCCTTTCATTGGCGAAACCTTCAACAAGACTTGTTCACCCTCCATAAACTCCAAGTCTCTAACCTTCTGATCTGCATACTCCTTCTGTCTACTTTGCGCCACTAGAAGCTTTTCTTGAATAGATTTCACTTTATCTAACGATTCCCTCAGAAGGTCAGTACCCCAAGGTCTAACTTCAAATGCATCAAACCACCCAATGGGAGACCTACATCTTCTCCCATATAGTGCCTCAAATGGGGCCATATCAATGGTTGAGTGATAGCTATTGTTGTAGGAGAACTCTGCTAAGGGTAAGAAGCTATCCCACTGACCACCAAATTCTATCACACATGCACGAAGCATATCCTCCAACACTTGAATCTTTCGCTCAGACTGACCATCGGTTTGAGGATGGAACGCAGTACTAAGGTCCAACCTAGTACCCAATTCCGCATGCAATGTTTTCCAAAACTTAGAAGTAAACTGCGTACCTCTATCTGATATAATGGAGAGTGGAACCCCATGCAATCGCACCACTTCCGAGATGTAAAGTTTGGCTAAATTCTGTGCATTGTAAGTCACTTTGACCGGAATGAAGTGAGCAGACTTAGTTAACCTATCAACAATTACCCAAATAGAATCAAACTTTCCCAATGTCTTTGGAAGACCAATCACGAAATCCATTGCAATCCTTTCCCACTTGCATTCAGGAATGGGCATTCTCTGAAGTGTTCCTCCGGGCCTTTGGTGTTCATACTTTACTTGTTGACAGTTTGGACATTTGGCAATAAAATCCACAATATCACGCTTCATTCTACTCCACCAAAAGTGTTGCTTTAGGTCACGGTACATCTTGGTTGCACCCGGATGTATCGAATACCTTGAACTATGAGCCTCTGTCAGAATAGTGTTGATCAAATCATCGACGCGGGGTACACATACCCTTCCCTTGATCCTCAAAACACCTTCCTCATCGATTTGTGCTTCCTTAGCCTCTTGTCGCAATACCTTATCTTGGATTCTGCGCAGTTTCTCATCATCAAACTGTCTTCCCTTAATCTTGTCAAGAAAGGAAGATCTTGCCTCCACACAAGCCAACAATCCTCCCTTCTCATTTACTTCTAATCTCATCAAGTCGTTATCTAGAGTCTGAACCACTCTAGCCAATGGACGTCTAGAAGCTTGCAAGTGAGCTAGACTTCCCATGCTTCCCGCCTTTCTACTTAAAGCATCCGCTACAACATTCGCCTTCCCCGGATGATACAAAATAGTGATGTCGTAGTCCTTCAGTAGTTCCATCCATTTCCTCTGTCTCAAGTTCAAATATTTCTGAGTAAAGACATACTGTAGGCTACGATGATCCGTATAGACCTCACACTTAACCCCATATAAATAGTGTCTCCATTGCTTTAATGCAAACACTACCGCGGCCAATTCCAAATCATTAGTTGGATAGTTACGTTCATGCACTTTTAATTGTCTTGAAGCATAAGCAATCACATTCTTCTCTTGCATTAGCACTGCACCCAAACCCGAATAGGATGCATCACAATAGACAATGAAATTCTTACCTTCCACTGGCAAGGTGAGAATTGGTGCAGTAGTCAACAGAGTCTTGAGCTTCTGAAAGCTTTCCTCACACTCATCCGACCATACAAATGGAACATTTTGCTTAGTCAAGTTCGTCAGTTGGGAAGCAATAGAAGAGAATCCCTTGACAAATCGGCGGTAGTAGCTAGCTAACCCAACAAAGCTCCTTATTTCTGACACATTAGTAGGTCTTACCCAATTCTTCACTGTCTCAATCTTATAAGGATCCACCATCACTCCATCCTTAGAAACCACGTGCCCCAAGAAGGACACTGCATCTAGCCAAAACTCACACTTAGAGAACTTGGCATAAAGCTTTTTCTCCCTCAACATTTCCAATACCATTCTCAAATGCTCCTCATGTTCCTCCTTACTTTTAGAGTATATCAGTATATCATCAATAAATACGATCACAAAGAGATCCAAATATGGTTTTAAAATCCCGTTCATCAAACTCATGAACGCAGCAGGGGCATTCGTAAGACCAAAAGACATCACTACAAATTCGTAATGCCCATACCTGGTTCTAAAAGCAGTCTTTGGCACATCCGTTGCCCGTATTTTCAATTGATGATAACCGGATCTCAAGTCAATCTTACAGAAGACACAAGCACCTTGTAACTGATCGAACAAGTCATCAATGCAAGGAAGAGGATACTTGTTCTTTATGGTTACCTTGTTCAACTGCCGATAGTCTATGCACATCCGAAAACTCCCATCCTTCTTCTTTACAAACAAAACCGGAGCACCCCAAGGAGATGCACTTGGTCTAATGAAGCATTTGTTCAACAACTCTTGAAGTTGGGCTTTTAACTCTCTTAACTCCGCGGGAGCCATTCTATAAGGGGGTATAAAAATGGGGCGAGTACCCAGTTCAAGATCAATACAGAAGTCAATATCCCTATCTGGTGGCATACCAGGAAGATCTGCAGGGAACACATCCAGAAACTCACGGACCACCGAAACCGACTCAATCGAAGGCACTTGGGTAGTGTCATCCTTGAGATGTGCCAAGAAAGCTAAACA